>NW_026882203.1:0-39234 GCF_032173495.1 Musca vetustissima | reverse complement strand
AACATTAGTCGAAATGGCTCGATGTATGATGATTCAATCTGGTGTTGCCCCGAGCTTCTGGGCGGAAGCTGTTCATACAGCGAATCATATACGAAACAGATGTCCTTCAAGAAGCCTTAATGGAGAAATTCCTTTTAAAATTTGGACAAATCGTAAGCCTGTGGTGAGTTATTTTCAAAAGTTTGGTACCACAGCATATATGTTAGAAAAGTCAAGACGTCGTGGGAAATTTGATCCAAAGTCCAACAAATGTATTTTCATTGGTTATTCCGTAAAGTCAAAGGCATATAGATTATGGGATCCTCAACGCCGAGAAGTATTTTGTTCGCGAGATGTAAAGTTTACAAATACGTACCAACCGGAAAACAATTACTGCGATTTTATCGACGATGAGATGGAACAAGAAGATGACACGTTTATTCCCACTCAAGGTACAAGTTTAGAAAACAAAATTCGAGAAAATAATTCTAATGAAGATAAGGAATTAGAAGAAGAAGGAATGCCAGAAATCAATATTCCAGGGGAAGCAATATCCGAGGATGAAGAAATGGAAGAATTCCATACCCCAATAGCTCCGAAAAGAGGTCCAGGAAGGCCGAAAAAATTACTAACTGGGAATAAAGGAAGGCCAAGAAAGATTTTTCATGAGACACAAAAGGATGATGAACAGGAAATCAATGTCGCAAGTTTAATAGACGAAAATGATCCAGTGACAGTAGCGGAAGCAATAGATAGCTGTGAATCTGAAGAATGGAGAAAAGCTATGAAAATGGAATATGATGCACTGCGAAAGAATAATACATGGGAAGTAGTAGATAGACCAAACGGAAAGAAAATAATTGATGCAAAATGGGTATTAAGGAAGAAGTATAAACCCAATGGAAGTATTGACCGTTATAAAGCTCGTCTTGTAGCAAAAGGTTTTACCCAAATACCTGGCATAGACTTTAATGAAACGTTTGCCCCTGTAGCCAGGATGGGTTCTATTCGTTTAGTGATGGCTATAGCTGCTGAATTAAAATTGGATGTGTTCCAATTGGACTTCGTTACAGCGTATTTGAATGGGGAAGTTGATGAAACAATTTATATGAAAATACCCGATGAATTGGAGTACATATTGGAAGAATCTGAATTGAAAAAGTACAAAGATAACAAAGTATGTTTGTTGAAGAAGGCGTTGTATGGCCTAAAGCAGTCTGGTAGGCAGTGGTATAAAAAGCTGGATGAAAAATTGAAGGAGTTACGACTCCAACCACTGGATTCAGATCCTTGTATATATTTGTCGAAAGAAGGAGAAAAAATTACTATTGTTACAATTTACGTGGACGATTTGATAGTGGCAACAAATGACAAGAAAAAATGGTGTGAATTGAAAAAAGAATTAGGCAAATCTTTTGAGATGAAGGATCTAGGACTTTTGAATTTATGTCTTGGAATAGAATTTCAGCAAGATCCTAATACAAAGGAAATAACTATGTCCCAGAAGAAATATGTGCAGACAATCCTTAGGAGGTTTAATATGTCCGATTGTAAGCCCGTAAGTACACCATTGGATTGTAGCACAAAACTATCATTGAACATGTGTCCAAAGACAGAAGAAGAAAAAGCAGAAGTAGAAAAACTGCCATACCAAAATTTGGTTGGATCTTTAATGTATCTTGCAACATCTACCAGACCGGATATCGCTCACGCAGTTAGTGTTCTGAGTCAATACAACACGAATTATGGAAAAGAACACTGGGTCGCTGGAAAAAGAGTTCTACGTTATCTAAAAGGGACAGCAAATTATGCATTGAAATTTAAAGGAAGAGATGAATCTCTTGTGGGATACGCAGATGCAGACTGGGGGTCAAATATTGTTGACCGAAGATCGTATACGGGATATGCATTCAAATTGGCAAATGCAGCAGTAAGTTGGGATTCCCGAAAGCAAAGAACTGTAGCAATGTCAAGTACCGAAGCAGAATATATGTCGCTCTCCGATTCCACTAAAGAAGCTATTTATGTCAGAAGATTTTTGACGGAGGTACTTGGAGAACAGAATACGACAACAATTTTCAATGACAATCAGGGAGCAGGATTGTTAAGTAAGAATCCAGTATTCCACAACAGAACTAAGCACATGGACGTCAGACATCACTTCGTAAGGCAGAATGTCATGGAGAACGTTATAGAAGTAAAATATTTACCTACCGAAGAGATGCCTGCAGATGTCTTAACAAAATGTTTGGCGAAGACGAACCACAATAAATGTGTAGTAATGTTAGGATTAGTTAATGTAAATAATTAAAAATGTATTAAGTATTTTTTGAGGGGAAGTGTTGTAAATGGCAAAACAATACTTTGTACATTTCTACTGTAATTGAATATTTACATATTTAACATAGAAGGCTTTGCATTGTGTATGCATTGAAGAAAGAAAAAGTATATACACACATTTATGTTTTTCGGTTAGGTTAGTTTTTGAAGTCAGTCGAAGTCAGTTTTACGTTTGTTATTAATAAAACTTATTCCTCTAAAATTAACCGTTGGTTGGTGTTTTATTCCTCGGACTCCTCAAATTATCACAGTTACAAACCAACGCATATAGGTCATTGAAAAAATATTTTTTACAAGGTCACGCCTATAGTTGATACTTGAAAAAAAAATTTTTTTCGAATCCAAGTCTAGTCCTTGAAAAAAATCTTTACAAATCCACGATTATAATTGGTCCTCGAATAAATATTCTTTTCCACGACCATAGTTGGATCTTGGAAAAATATTTTTTAAAAATCCGCGCCTATTGTAGGTCATGAAAAAAATATTTTTTAAAAATCCACGCCTATTGTAGGTCATGAAAAAAATATTTTTTTTAAAAATCCACGCCTATTGTAGGTCATGAAAAAAATATTTTTTAAAAATCCACGCCTATTGTTGGTCATGGAAAAAATATTCTTTAAAAATCCACGCCTATTGTAGGTCATGAAAAAAATATTTTTTAAAAATCCACGCCTATTGTAGGTCATAGAAAAAATAATCTATAACCAGTGAGCGGAGCAGTATATTCGGACGGGGCCGGCCGTATGATACCCTACACAACTTTCATGAACATCTAACTTTCCGTGGTACCACACTCTGAGCTTGGCCAATATTTCGCGAAGTTTGCACCCTCATGACCCACCAGAGGTCCACAAACATTACTAATATTCAGTACAGTCCTTCTAATTACTTGTCCAGATTCCTTCAACGTGGGTTGTTTTGTGATGTTGCCTGTAGATCGACTCGAAAAAAAAACAAACAAAAATACGTTTTCGAACCACTTCATCCCAACATTATTATCTGATCATCACCGAAAATTATAGGCATTGTCCTTGACCATACCTAGATATTAGTGAAAGCGATGAGCGCTATATTTCCGCCCTCTAGTGTGGTAATGGGTTACTAAATAATATCTGAGTACGTAAGCACCTGTAAACATTTAAGTGTAACTCCCACATCCGAGTACATACGACAATTGGTATCAGTTTAAAGGTCAACCACTCCTCTTGGATATACTATCAACTTCTCGTGTTTATGTCCTTCAGGGGTAAATCTATACGTTATAGGATACAAATTTTGTTATTTTTCACACAAAAGTCAGGGTCCATTTGACCCGCTAAATATTGACCGATCTTTAACAAAACAGGCATGCTTATTCTTTGGCCCGATCCCCTTCTCCATGCAAAAATTTCCGGTGTTTGGGCCATAATTGCGGCCTCTGGTGCGACCAGAAAAACCGACAAAAAAAGTTTTTGGTCCATTTCAACCCCTAAATATTAACCGATCTCTTTCAAAAACAATAGGGGTCTTCATTGGCCACAACCCATCCTACATGCAAAATTTCGTGAAGATTGGTCCATAACTGTGGCCTGTATCGTGTTTACAAATTATAATGGACAGACGGACGGACACACATGTCTAGATCGACTCAGCTAGTCGAGATATGACGATCGGTATACATAAAGGTGGGTCTAGGACCAATATTTCGCGGCGTTACAAACATTTAGGGCTACACAAAGCTATAATACCCTGACAACATAGTTGTGTAGGGCATAAAAATCAAAGACTAATATTTTTAGTCCTTAAAAAATCTACGCCTTTTAAAAAAGAAAAATGTTCCTTAAAACCCCAAGCCTATAGTTGGTCATGGAAAAAATATTATTTTCTTCATCTAAAATTGAATTTTAATATTTATTCTTTTTATTATTTTTTTTTAAATTTCTACGAATTGAAACTGTCACATTATTTACTTATCTTCAATTCTATGCAAATATGTACCATCAACAATGTGTTTGTATGTATGTATGACACATACCATACATCTTCATTATCACGATCTCCCGAACAAAAAACATAATTGAAACGAAAAAATCCCCATTGCAAAAAAAGCCTCTTTCTCATTCTCTCTCTCAACCTCGCTTCAATAGTTTCGAATGTTTGCAAATATTTAAATATTATTACAATTTCGAATATGTTCTCAGTCGTTCCATAGCATCTCATTATTTAACATTCCACAAAGAACATTTCGTTTCGAATTAAAACTTCAAACAACAACAATGCTATTTAAAATCGTTTACCGGTTTCTGGCTATCGCTTGCTTCACTTATGTCGTCTCGGGTGCCGATTGTCCGCGCATCAAACTGAAACGTCAATGGGGTGGCAAATTGAGTAAAGACATCGATTTCCGACCCTTGCCGGTGAAATATGTGATCGTCCATCACACCGTCACGCCGGAATGCAGCGATTTTCTCCAGTGTGCCCAACTTTTACAAAATATGCAGCACTTTGGCATAACGGAGCAGGGATTGGATGATATTGCCTATAAGTGAGTTCAGGTGGAGTTTTATGCGAACAAACTATAGTCATGGCTTAAAAAGAAAACAACGAATATTTGTTCAAGAACCAACTATAGGCGTGGATTTTTTCCACCAAAAAGTGGACCTATACCGACATTTCTAAAAAGGGATTATGTAAACAAAAATAAAAAATTCAGAAATTTTTAATGGATATTTACACTCTCAGATTCATCGCTACTGAGGGTGTATACACTTTAACACGGTGAAAATGTGGCTAATCGAAATATTGATTCTAGACCCCATGTTTCTTTGGACCAAATCCGTTTCAAAAAATTTAGATTTCATCCAAACTTTGTCCATCTAATTATTTCTTCCAATCTTAGTTCAAATTCGAAAATGGGGAATATCGGTCCACTTCTTCTGGAACCTCCATACAGGGACTAGGTCTAAATGCGGGTTATAGTTCATTATCGAACCTTACGTTCTACTTGTTTATCTCGATATCCTCCGTAGGTGAAATGATTACATCAGAGACTTAGAACCAAACTCAAAACGCGGAACAAATCAGATAACCATTTTAATATAAACCAGTGAGCGGAGCAGTATAGTCGGATGGGCCGACCATACGATACCCTACACAACTACCACGGAACTCAAATTTTCTGCGGATGTTTATTCCGAGCCTGGGCAATATTTCGTGATATTTGCACCCTCATGCCCGATTAGAGGTAAACAGTAACTCTTCCTCACACTGACATATTTTCCGAATATTACGACTATTCAGTACAGCTATTGTCCAGATTCCCTTCACCGTGGGTTGTGTTGTGATGTTCGGCTTTCATTTGTGGTCTATAGATCGACTCGAAAATAACACAAAAAATTAAGTTTTCGGTCCACTTCATTCCAAAATTTTTATCTGATCATCACCGAAAATTATAGGCGTTGTCCTTGGCCATAACTGGAACCACATGGAACATTTCAAAGCGATTAGCGCTATAGTTCCGCTCTCCAGAGTGATAATGGGTTACTAAATAATATACGAATACGGAGATACCTGTAAATATTTAGGTGTAACTCCCACATCCGAGCACATACAACAATAAAATTGGTCTTAATTTAAAGGTCAACCACTCCACTAAATATATACGTAAATATATACGTCATAGAATACAAATTTTGTAATTTTTCACACAAAAGTCAGGGTCCATTTGACCCGCTAAATATTGACCGATCTTTATCCAAACAGGCATGCTTATTCTTTGGCCCGATCCGCTTCTCCATGCAAAATTTCACGATGATCGGGCCATTATTGCGGCCTCTGGAGCGTCCAGAAAAACCGACAAAAAGTTAGTATTTGGTCCATTTCATCCCCTAAATATTAACCGATCTTTCCCAAAAACAATAGGGGTCTTCATTGGCCAGAACCCATCCTACATGCAAAATTTCGTGAAGATTGGTCCATAACTGTGGCCTGTATCGTGTTTACAAATTATAATGGACAGACGGACGGACGGACACACATGTCTAGATCGCCTCAGCTAGTCGAGATATGACGATCGGTATACTTAAAGGTGGGTCTAGGATCAATATTTCGCGGCGTTACAAACTTTTGGGGCTGCACAAAGCTATAATACCCTGACAACATAGTTGTGTAGGGTATAAAAAGGGGGTTATATGGGGACTACCCCAAAATGGGGGCGAATATTAATAATTTTTGGTAGGGAGATTTGTTACCATATACGAATACAAAATACAAATTTGCAGCAAATTCGGTTGAATAGCGCGTTCAAGAACCCCAAAATACCGAAAATTGGGGGTACCCTTATATGGGGGCTATCCGAAAAAATGGACCTATATTCATAATTTTTTGTGAAGAGATTTGGGACCTATTAAGAACTCAAAATACTAAATTACAGCTAATTCGGGGGAAAATACGATAAAAATCCCCGAAATATTGAAAATTAAGAGGTACCGTTATATGGAGGCTACCAGAAAAATTGGGCCTATATTTATATTTTTTTGTGGAAACATTTGATACCCAATAAGAACCCAATGTAGCAAATTTCAGCGAATTCGGTTGAAAAACGCGCTCAAGAACCCCAAAATACCGAAAATTGAGGGGTACCGTTATATGGGGGTACCAGAAAAAATTGACCTATATTTATAATTTTTAGTAGGGAGAGTTGGTACCTAATAATAACTCAAAGTACCAAATTTCAGCGAATTCGGTTGAAAAACACGCTCAAGAACCCCAAAATACCGAAAATAGGGGGTACCCTTATATGGGAGCTATGCCTAAACGTGGACCGATATAGCCCATCTTCGAACTTGACCTGCCTGCAGACAAAAGACGACTCTATGCAAAATTTTGAGGCTCTATCTCAATTCGTTCAGACGCTAGAGTGATTACAGCAGGCAGACAGACGGACATGGCTATAATGTCAGTGAATTTTTCGCTGATCAAGAATATATATACTTTATAGGGTCGGAAATGATTATTTCGATGCGTTACAAACGGAAAAACAAAACTAATATACCCTCCATACTATGGTGGAGGGTATACAAAAATATTTTTCCATGACCTACTATAGGCGTGAAATTTTCAATGAATATTTTTTCAAGGACCTACAATAGGCGTGGATTTTTATGGAATATTTTTTCCATGACCTACTGAAGGCGTGGATTTTAAAAGAATATTTTTTCCATGACCTACAATAGACGTGGATTTCTAAAGAATATAATTTAAACGAATTCGCGTTGAACAAAAGTATTCTTCCCGGAAAATTCCCAATAGAGGTCAATGGGTGTATAAAAAGCCATTACATAGCCTAACCTTGTCTGAGTGGGATACATTTTAACCTTTTCAGTGTTTTTGTCGAATATATTCGACATTTAAAATTACTCTCTTCCATTTTTTCCGTTATCCTATGTACCGTTGCAATTGATGTCTTTGTTTTTGCTGAAAGACAGACAAAACTGTCCGAGGGTTAAAATAAGAATTGTTTTTTTTTTAACTCTGTGCCTTCATATGATTTTAAGTACAAAATTTTAGATTTTTATTCCGACAATTTTTTTTTTTTTTTTTTTTTTTTTTTTTGACACTGAAAGGTTTAAATGGCTGGTGCCTTTCTCATCGCTATTCTACCAATTGTTGACTTTACTTTGTTGTCAATCCAACGATTCTGCTGGAAGAATTTACACATTTCAGATTTTCAAGAAATAATTGATTGCGAAACGAAAAAATCCCCCCGCTTGATTGCAAAATTCTTTGTTGTTGTTGTTGTTACAGCTGCTGATTTTGTTGTATGTGTCATTTAAATGCGACTTTTAATTACTTCTCATGAATTTCAATTTTAGTTTCCTTATCGGCGGTGATGGTCTCGTGTACGAGGGGACTGGTTGGCATGTTGCCGGTTCGCATACCTATGGTTATAATCGAAATGGTACCGGCATTGCATTTATTGGAGATTTTAGTGGTAGGTAGCGGGTGTTTAAATTGATAACGATTTTGCTTTTCTTATAAAGGGATTTATTATTGTTGTTGCATTTTTATTTTTGCCTTTTTAGCTAAATTACCCGCGAGCAAAGCTTTAGATGCTGCCAAACATCTGCTGAAGTGTGGCGTTGAAAATGGTGCCCTGGATGCAAATTATGAATTGTATGCGGCCTCTCAAGTTATATCGACCCAAAGTCCTGGCTTGATTCTGTACAATGAAATACAAGAATGGGATCATTGGTCACCAAATCCCTGAAAAAGTGATGGAAATTTAAAAAAATTAAAAAAAAATAAATAAATTACAGAAAAACAAACTGACTAATTATAGCCACTTCGGTAGTGCCCAAAGTGAGTCGGGACATTTATATGGAGACCTTGTCAAAACGGGAACGTAATAAAGGCGTGAAATATTTTTGCAATTATGGATATTTTTTAAAGACCAATTATAGGCATGGATTTTTAAAAATTATTTTTTCATTCACAAATATTTGTAGGACCATCTATAGGCGTAGATTTAACAAAAATATTTTTAGGACCATCTATAACTGGATATTTAAAGAATATCTTTTTAAGGAATTAAAATATTAGACATGGATTTTTAAAGATTTTTTTTCAAGGAATAACCATTTTTAGGCTTGATTTTTTAAGAATATTTTTTCAAGGACCAACTGTAGGCGTGGTCGTGAATTATTAAAGAATATTTGGCTTAACTCTAGTTTAGTAAAAACGATCAGATTTTTCTGAAAATTTTTCCAAAGGTAGGTATTTTTACCCTAATTATGGGGATATCTTTTTTCTTGGGGACGTACCCGGTTACCCGGTTATTTGACCCGGATGTTCGGGTACGGGTACCCGGTTATATCCGCTTCTACGGATCCGGTTAATATAATATGGGTATCATTTTAAATATTATAAAAATACCTTTCCATTGAGTGGTAATATTTAATATCTCAAACCATTTTGAAGATATAGTCAAAAAACTGGGTTTTGGTCCCCGATTTTTTGAAAAAACTCCCAAAAAGTCGAACTTGGGTCCGTTATAGTCCCTTTCCAATTTGCCCTTTCCAAAATTTTGCTATATGTGGCTGTATCTGTTGCGGATCAAAAGATATGGGCCTTAGAACCCTACATAAACAAGGAAATTCCGTCGCGTAGCCGGCGTTGGCATCTGTCCATAGGAGGAAGTCTTAAATCCCCGGCCGAAGGCCGGTCACCCAGGAAAAATATTCTACTTAACTAGAGATTCTGTCGCGTACCCGGTGTTGGTATCTGTTCATAGGAAAAAGTCTTAAATCCCCGGCCGAAGGCCGCCTACACAATAAAATATTCTATTTAGAAGGAGTTTCCGTCGCGTAGCCGGTGTTGGCATCTGTCCATAGGAGAAAGTCTTAAATCGCTGGCCGAAGGCCGGTCACCCAAAAAAAATATTCTATTTAACAAGAAATTCTGTCGCGTACCCGGTGTTGGTATCTGTCCATAGGAGAAAGTCTTAAATACCCGGCTGAAGGCCGGTTACACAACAAAAATTTCTATTTAGAAGGAGTTTCTGTCGCGTAGCCGGCGTTGGCATCTGTCCATAGAAGAAAGACTTAAATCCCCGGCCGAAGGCCGCTCACCCAAGGAACACCAAGCTGTTTTAAAGGAGATTGGCATCTGTCCATAGGAGAAACTCTTAAAACCCCGGCCGAAGGCTGGTCACCCAAAAAATATTCTATTTAACATGAAATTCTGTCGCGTACCCGGTGTTGGTATCTGTCCATAGGAGAAAGTCTTAAATCCCCGGCTGAAGGCCGGTTACACAACAAAATTTTCTATTTAGAAGGAGTTTCTGTCGCGTAGCCGGTGTTGGCATCTGTCCATAGGAGAAAGTCTTAAATCCCCGGCGATGCACGAAATTTCGCATAGCGTACTGAATTAAGTCTATAATAATACGTTTTGTGAAAATCGGTTCTGATTTAGATATAGCTTCCGTATATATTTTCGTCCGATTTAAGGTAAATGGTGCACCAAAGTCCGGATATATCTTCCGATTTGCACGAAATTTGGCATAGCGTATTGAATTAAGTCTAGAACGATGTAAATTTCGTTAAAATCGGTTTAGATTTAGATATAGCTCCCATATATGTTATCGTCCGATTTTATGTAAATGGTGCACCAAATTCCCTATATATCCATCGATTTGCACGAAATTTTGCACAGCGTACTGAATTAAGTCTAGAAAGATGTGTGTTAAATTTCGTTAAAATCGGTTCAGATTTAGATATAGCTTCGATATATATTTTCGTCCGATTTTATGTAAATGGTGTACCAAAGTCCCTATATATCATTCGATTTGCACCAAAATCGACATAGCGTAAGTCTAGAAATCTGTGTGTTAAATTTCGAGAAAATATGTTCAGATTTAGATATAGCTCTCATATATATTATCGTCCGATTTTATGTAAATGATGCACCAAAGTCCCTATATATCCTTCGCGTGAAATTTGGATTTATAAGTGAATGAAGAACTCAAAATGTGGTCGAATGCACAAAACATACTGTGAAATAGGTGTAACCTAACATGTGACAAGTTTCGATGAAATCGGTTTAGATTTCGATATTTTCCTTTAAATTTATTTTGTCCCATTGTAAGAAACAACTCTATATCAGACCAAAATTTAGTATAGGTTGCAGAGGTCCTTCAAAAATGCGACGTCTGTTAAGATTCCATCTGTTGAATATACCCAAAGTGATGAAGGGTATCATATAGTCGGCCCCGTTCGACATTACTGCTTTCTTTACTGGTTTCATTACTAATTAGTCACCTCGAATTATGTGGAATGAGTTACGTAAGCTACAGCACCCTTCATTTGATATTTATTTATATATCTTTCTCGATAAATCTTCCTTCTGATTAATCACAGCTTTTTGAAAAGGGGAATATTTTTATTCCGAATTTTTATTGTGAATAATATTTATACGGAATATGATCAATAATTTGACAGCAATCATTAAATGTTAATTATTGTTTAATTTGCACTGAAAACAGAGGAGGGGGATTTTTTTAATTTTAATCATATTATTCATAGTCTGCAGATTCACACCATTCCGTATAAATAAATCCAGTTATCGAAATAAATAAGACACCCATATTTTGTTAAGGTGACCACATGTTCTTTTTTTTAGAGGACAATGAACTAATTTAACTGTTGTCCTACCTTCATATAGAGGAATCGGTATCTTTAAGAGCATGTACTTTGGAGTTTGGCTGGATTTTTATATGAGAATTGTATGAACATATTTTCTTCGAGATTTTGAAAATCTTCTGAAAACGAAAATATGAAATGACAGTCAATCTGATACTGAGAATATAACCTTCAAATTACAAAAAACAAAAAAAAAACAAAAAAGGGACACCTTCGATATACCTAAACTCGGTAAGTGTGTTCTGCACATGTGCATGGGATTTTTGTCAAAACATGGACGTTGGCTTAAAATTATTTTAACCTACAATAACCAAAATATAGGCAATTTCGTCAAATCTTTCAAAAAAACCCCAAAATGGACCAAAGCGTTTTATGGGGGACTAGCCAATATGCTTGTTGTTTTTTACCGATAAAATCGTACCCAAGCAACGATAAGTGACAATGATCCAGTCATGGTACAAAATCCAATATTTTCAAATATAAGCTACTCTATCAGATCCTTTTTTACAAAGTGCATATAACTTGGCGATATACTATATGTTGAGCGTACTGTATTCTTGGCCTTGGCCGTATGAACGGCGGTTTTTCTTAGAGAAAATTAATTCGTCCCAAGTAATGATCCTCGAGCACTATAGGTTCACCTAAATTCAAATTTTACCAAATACCTTAACAATCCAATAAAAATCCTTTTTCTAAATTTCAGGATTCCAGCTCAGCCAAATTCAAATTTAGTACCATTTAGCATAAATAAGTACGAATTTTCAAACATATCCCCATCTTACACTGCAACAGTAATCTTAATTCCATTTTTCAGGATTCAAGCTCAATCCGATCACCTAAATCGAAATTTTATAAAATTAATTACCACTTAGTACACATATGTACAAAATGCCTATAACTACCTATATCATACAACCAGTAGAAATCTTATTTCAGTATTTCCCTATCGGTTCACACAAATCCCAAGTGTGCCAAATTTATTACCGTAAGTACGAATTTCCAAAACTACATATCTCAATCCTACACCTCAGCAAGGGTCCCAACTTCAAATTCCACACATAAGTACAATTTCCCAAATCTGCCTAGATCGTACACTCCAATAGAAATCGTATTTCCCAATTTCAAAATTTCAGATTAAATTTAGTACTTTTCGTACAGAAGAAATATTTTTTCCCAATTTCTGAATTCCAGATAAAAGTTAGCACTTTTCGTACACATATGACGATTTCATAAAACTACCTACAAACATCAATTCTACACTCCAACAGTAATATTAATTTCAAATGTTAACTTTACCAACTATATATCGAAATTGTATATAATTTAGTACCATTTAGTACCCATAAGTACAAATTTCCAAAACTTCCTACATATCCCCAATCCTACACTCCAATATTAATCTTTTTTTCAAAATTTCGGTGTTTCAGCTCTATCGGTTTACGTAAATCAAAATTGTACCAAATTTAGTACCATTTAGTACCTATACATTAATAGATATTTACAAAACCTCCTACATATCCCAATCCTACACTCCGACAGTGATCCAAACACCAAATTTCAGGATTCCAGCCCTGTTGGTTCAATCAAATCCATATTGTACCAAATAAAGTACACATTAGTACAAATTTCCAAAATATCCTACATATACCCATCCTATACCCCAACCTACCTAACTCCAAATTTCAAGATTCCAGCTGTATCAGTTCACCCAAAAATTCAAGTTGTAACAAACTTAGTACCATTTAGTACAAATAAGTACGAATTTCCAAAACTACCTATATAACTCAATTTTACAAAGCAGTAGTAATCTTATTTTCAAATATCAGTCTCCCAGCCCTATCCGTTCACTTAAATCGAAATGGTACTAAATATTGTACCATTTAGTACTTTCCATACACATAAGTACAAACATCCAACGTATCCCAATTCTACACTCTGACGGTAATGATAATTTTGAATTTCAGTATACCCGCTTCATTCGTGCCTCTAAATTAAAATTGTACCAAATTTAGTACGGTATAGTACTTTTCGTAGACATGCGTATAAACTTCCAAAACCATCTCCCAATATCGACCCTACTTCTTCAACCTTGATTCACATTCCAAATTCCAAGTTTGTAACTCTATCCATCCACATGTTACGAAATTGTACCAAATATAGTACATTTTAGTACTTTTCGGATACTTATAATTCGAATTTCCAATAACCCTTTGGTACATCTATCATTCAGTGCATAAGTGGCCCTTATTTAATATTTCGAGCTCTACCGGTTCCTCAAATGCAAATGGTAACACATTTAGTACTTTTCGTACCGTTTTGGTACGAATTTCCAAAACCCCGACTTGTTTAACACCTTTGGACTAAGAGTGACCCCTCATCCCAAGCTTCAAGATTCTAGCTTCTAGACGATCAGGAGAACTTCCTATATTTATTGAGAACTATTAACGAAGACCTATATAAAGTCCCCGAAACCTCTAACTAAAAACACATCTATTCTACACTCTATCAGTGACCCTTATTTAAAATTTAAGAGTTGTAGCTCTATCGGTTCCTTAAATACAAATGGTACCACATTTCGTACTTTTCGTTCCGTTCTAGGGTGAATTTCCAAAAACCGACCCGACTAAAAGTGATCTTCACGTCAATTTTCAAGATTCTAGATTCAAGACGACCAGGAAAACATCCCGCATATATTGGCCTTTTTTGACCTAAAAAATTGGAATTTGGAGCATTCGGATACATCCTTAATCCAATTTTCCCCTTTTTCCTGTCAACAAAAATAAAATCTAAATCACATTTCTTTTCGTTTTCAAATACCAAGAAAAATGCACCCACCCTACCACATTTTTGACAAATATTAGCCTATAAATGTTTCCTTATCTATGGATGACGATTGTCCTTTTTTTCGTTTCCCTTTCCTTATGGGAGGTAGAGGCATTGAAATGTATACCTTGTGGTGGTAGTGGTGCTGTGGCTGCCTTTGCATGTAAAGCAACACCTGTTTGTGATAAACGAACGCACTGCTGGCAGGTCGGCGAATTGCAACAACAACATTGTAACAATGAGAAATAAATTACACGGCTGATTGGAAACAACAACAACAGCAATAATATTTCAACGTTTAAGATATCAGTTGTAGGGCAGCAACACCCTGTATTAGGTTAGGAGGCAAAGCAAAGCATATGGTCGGTTGGCCGCTCGGTAGTCAGTCACTCTTTCGTTCATTTGTCCTTTCCGTTTAAACGTTTACTCTTCTAAATATTGGCATTGGAAATTCTCTACTCAATTTGTTAGCCCTAAATGGCAGGGCTAAATCGAGACAAATAAGCGAGAGAACCGTGGAGATAGTTGGCATTTACAGGGAAAACGTTTAATGGGGGGGGTAATTATTGCCCAAAGGCAATAAAGAGGAAATTGGTTAAATGCTCAGGTTGACTGAGCATGTGTTCTCTCGTCGGCTTTGTTTTTGTCGCGTGTGGACAGTGTTTTAATAGGGAAAACCCGTTAGTAAGGGAAAATCATAAGGATGGCAATCCAAATATTTAAAATTAATGGGGGGTCCTAGAAGAAAATACATGTTATGATAGGACCTTGAACATACCGAAAGGACTTTGAACATATAGTCTGACGGACCGACCATACAATACCCTACACTACTACCACGGAATTCTAACTAATTTTAAGTCCGAACCTTGGCAATACTTCCTGATAGTTGCACTTTCTTACCCGATTAGAGGTCAACAGCACCCCTTCCTTACATTGACATATTTACCGAATACCACTAATATTCAGTACAGTCCTTCTAATTATATGTCCATATCCCCTTCACCGTGTGTTGTGTTGTGATGTTCGGCTTATAATTGTTGCCTATAGATCGACTCGAAAGAAAACACAAAACCTTAAGTTTTTATTGATATCTGATCATAACCGAAAATTATAGGCGTTGTCCTTGACCATAACTAGATCCTCATGGATAATTTCAAAGCGTGGTAATGGGTTACTAAATAATATATGAATACGTAAGCACCTGTACATATTTAAGTAACTCCCACATCCGAAAACATACAACAATTGGTCTGTTCCCGTACTGCAAGAATCTACTACTTTTTTCCTTTATGATATCAAACAAAATAGTAAAAAGTAAGATTCTTGCAGTACGGGAACAGACCAAATATAATTGGTATCAATTTAAAGGTGAACCACTCCTCTTGGATATACTATATACTTCTCGGGTCTATGTCCTTCAGGGGTAAATGTATATGCTATAGAATATATATTTCGCTATAATAGCCTGAAAACTTAGTTGTGTAGAGTATAATTACATCCTATTTGATTGAAAACCCTGTCAAAAAAAACCCCAAAATACCGAATACTGGGGGCACCGTTATATGGGGTCTACTCTGTAGCTTGGGTCAATATTAATAATTTTTTGTTACGGAGATGATGTCAATGAGAATCACAAATTTCAAATTGCAGTCAATTTGGTTGGAAAACATGACTCAAATCCCCAAAATACCAAATATTGCGGGGTACCGCTATATGGGGTCTACACTGAAACATGGGTCAATATTAATAACTTTTATTACTGATGTGTGTGTTATTCAACGAGAACCCAAAATATCAAATTACAGCCAATTCGCTTAGAAAACATACCCAAAATACCGAATACAGGGGGATACCGTTATATGAGGTCTACATCAAAAGGTGGACGACATTTGGAATGTCATAGCCGATTTTTTCGATAAAAGTGCCTGTTAATCGAGCATTTCGGATTCTCAGAAGGTAAACCTCTTTGGGCCAAATCCGTTTCACATAATTTGGAATTGATTTATAAATGTCTGTGTGGCCGGCTGTGCGAATCATATAACTGATTTCATCCAAATAGATACGCTGCTTTAATGTGTGATGGTTTCTTGTAGATCTTTTATACTTCTTTCGAAGCGGTGAAGATAAGATTCATGGATTCTTTAAGAATATACTATTCGTGTCTCCCGTCCATTATCCACATCTTACAAATATCAGAATTTAATTCTACAACTCAGGCGATTTTTAGAGTAAATGAGGGATGTTTTAAGATCATCCTTTTTATTCCCTACACAACAATGTTGTCAGAGTATTTAGCTTTGTGCAGCCCTAAGTATACCGCCTTTAACTATACCGATCATCATATCTCGACTAGCTGAGTCGATCTAGACATATGTGTCCATCCGTCCGTCTGTCCATTATAATTTGTAAACAAGATACAGGCCATAGTTATGGACCAATCTTCACGAAATTTTGCATGTAGGATGGGTTCTGGTCAATAAAGACCCCTATTGTTTTTGGTAAAGATCGGTTAATATTTAGGGGATGAAATGGACCAAATACAAAATTTTTGTCGGTTTTTCTGGTCGCTCCAGAGGCCGCTACATCGCGAATTTTTACATGGAGAATAGAATTGGGCCAAAGAATAAGTATGCCTGTTTTGATAAAGATCGGTCAATATTTAACGGGTCAAATGGACTCTGACTTTTTTGTGAAAAATGACAAAATTTGTATTCTATAGCGTATATATTTAATCCTGAAGAACATAGACCCAATAAGTTGTTAGTATATCCAAGAGGCTGGCCTTTAATTTGATGCCAATTATATTATAGTATGTAGTCGGATGTGGGAGTTACACTTAAATATTTACTGGTGTTTACGTAAATATATATTTTTTAGTAACCCATTACCACTCTAGTGGGCGAAAATATAGCGCTGATCGCTTTGAACTTTTCCATGAGGATCCAGGTATGGTCAAGGACCATGCCTTTAATTTTCAATTATGATCAGGTAATAATATTGGGATATTTTTTTCGAATCGATCTAGAGTCTACAATTGAAAGTCCGAACATCACAACACAGCCCACGATGAAGGGAATATGGACAAGTAATTAGAAGGGCTGTACTGAGTATTAGTAATATTTGTTGACCTCTAGTCGGTCAAGAAAATGCAAATATCGCGAAATATTGCCCAAGCTCAGAATATAGAACCACAGAAATTAAATTTTCGTGGAAGTTGTGTGGGGTATCGTATGGTCGGCCCAGTCCGACTATATTGCTTCGCTCACTCGTTTACTGTATGATTGTTCGCTCGCACCACCATTTTGTATTTTTTAGCAAACCTATCAACCATCTATCACTTCTGAAGGGTTAACATTTTTTCAGTGTCCCCAATATATTTTCAGCAGATTTTGTCCTTTGTCTTTGGAAAATAAATTTTTAAAGTAGGTTAACCCGATAAAAAGATCTAATGTAAAAGAATCTTTACATGGTTTTCTCGAAAAAAAAAATCAGCAGATATTCCCTTAGTCGAATCCTAAGAAGTGGAGGGAGCATTCTGATTTCAGAATTCGGAGACGCCACAGGACAATTCTGCATTACTGCTTGATTGTTTCTCTGTTGCATGTCTCAAATTGAGCATAGGAAATGGATTCCTCCATAGAATTCTGCACTTCAGACTATCATTGATATTTCATCTTAAGACCGTCCTGTTATATTGTGCGAACATGTGATATAGAATAGAAAAATTCCCTTCTACCATCAACTTCTAAAGGGTATAGATTTTTTTAGAGTTCCCATCATTTTTTGATTTTTTTAGTCCCCAGCATGCAGAGTTTTCTTCATTCACAGATTTTTGATGTAAGATCTCCTTCCTGTAAGAAGTAGAACTAGTTAAAAAGTTGTTTGCTTCGGAAGTGGAACTTAGGATCAGCATACTTCATGGAGCGTTCGGTTAAAACTGCATATTTTCCTTTTTGTATTTTTTTATTTCAGTATCCTATTCAGAAGGCTGTTTTAACATCGAATTAATTCATTATAGGTTCTAGTTCGGACATGTCCTTCATATAAAGGTCCAGTTTGATCTTCAGTATTTTAAAGGTCCCAGACGAATTTTCCATGTTAAGTGTCTGACATTTTTCTCAAAAGATAAAAAAACCTCCTGGCAGATAATTTATAATGTAAGTCCATGTTTCGACATAGTCCCCGGTTTGAGGTTTTCGAGGATTTCGACCAATTTTAGTGATTTTGAATGCGCACATGATGATATAAATGTTCGCTATGTTGAAGGTCGTAGATGAATTTTCCATCCTAAGTATCCGTAATTTAGTTTTCTCAGAGTATAAAAACCTCCTGACCTAATCCACGGTCCGAGGCTTGAGCTTTGACCAATTTTTATTATTGTTAACGTTGAATTAATTCCCTATAGTATCATGTTATGGTATGAGCACAATATAAATGTTCCGCTTTATGTTCGATATGTTGAATCTCCTATTCGAATTTTCCAATCCATGTGTCTGTTATTAGGTATTTCGTTTTCTCAGAGGTTAACAACTTCGTGGCATGTAGTTCTCCTTGTGAGTCCATTTTTTGAGATTATCCCCTGACCCTAAGGTCGGATTGATACCGATTTTAGTTATTTTGAATATGCACCTAATGGAGGAAGGGTTATTTGCGTTGTTTTTAAAATTGGCATGGCCTCCATATAAAAGTTAAGGCCCATGTTCGGGTAAAAAAACTCCTCAGAGGATAAAAAAACCTCCTTTCAGGCAATTTGAAATACAAGTTCATGTTTTGACATAGCCCCTTGTCTAGCCCGATTTTAGGGATCTTGAATGGACACTATCATGTGAAATTGTGTTTCCATCATAACCTTTTTTAGGGGAATTATTTGGTCAATTTTGATCCAAGGGGGATTACTTGATATACTATTCCCCCTTGGTGAATACTTGATCTACTATTTCTCCTAGTTCGTAAAAAATCCCTAGATAAGGGATGAATTAAGAAGTAATCAAAATTAAAAAAAACAAGTGAATAAGCGTTAAGTTCGGTCGGGCCGAACTTTGGATACCCTCCACCATACTGACAGGTACTAGAAATGAAAATATAGGGAACATACCAAAAAGTGGACCTATACCGACATTTCTATGTAAACTATAATACAAATTTCAGAAATTGTTAATGGATAATTATACCCTCAGCCGTATGGCTAATGAGGGTGTATACAATTTACACCGTGAAAATGTGCCTCATCGAAATATTGGTTCTAGACCCCATGTTTCTTTGGACCATATTAAAATTTTTTTGTAGAGAAATTTGTTACCATATTCGACTACAAAATACCAAATTTCAGCGAATTCGGTTGAAAAACGTGCTCAAGAACCTCAAAATAGCGAAAATTGGGGGTACCCTTATATGGACCTATATTTATAATTTTTGGTGGAGATATTTAGCACACAATAGGAACCAAATGTACCAAATTTCAGCGAAATCGGTTGAAAAACGCGCTCAAGAACCCCAAAATACCGACATTTGGGGGGTACCCTTATATGGGGGCTATCCGAAAAAATGGACCTATATTCATAATTTTTTGTGGAGAAATTTGGAACCTATTAAGAACTCAAAATACTAAATTACAGCTAATTCGGCGGAATAATACGTTAAAAACCCCCAAAATATTGAAAATTAAGAGGTACCGTTATATGGGGGCTACCAGAAAAATTGGGCCTATATTTATATATTTTTTGTGGAGACATTGAGTACCCAATAAGAACCCAATGTACCAAATTTCAGTGAATTCGGTTGAAAAATGCGCTCAAGAACCCCCAAATACCGAAGATATGGGGGGTACCCTTATATGGGAGCTATGCCTAAACATGGACCGATAAAGCCCATCTTCAAACTTGACCTGCCTGCAGAAAAAAAAGACGACTCTATGCAAAATTTTAGCGATTACAACAGACGTACAGACGGACATGCTTAGATCGTCTTAGAATTTTACGCTGATAAAGAATATATATACTTTATAGGGTCGGAAATGATTATTTCGATGCGTTACAAACGGAAAAACAAAATTAATATACCCTCCATACTATGGTGGAGGGTATAAAGATGAATCCAAACGAAATTGGTTTCGCATTTTTCGGTTTCCACACCACTGTACACACTAGGGGCAGGAGAGAATTGGGAATATCAGAGAGAGTGAGAGAGACAACCGAAAACCCCTACTGAGAGTAATTGCGCAAAATTGATGTGAAATTTAATTGATACGCTACGATATGATGCGTCGCCGCTTAAGGGCGACATGAATGAATGAATGAATAAAGTGGAAAAAGGAAATTTGTGGAAAAAAGGATATTTCAGTTCGATACAAACACGGCAAAGGTAAACAACAACATTTTTTCCTAAACGGTTTGGAAACGTTCTGTTAACGGTTACACCTACTATTATTTGAGATAAGCTGATGGGGAACAAAACTAATTTGAAAACATGAAATGAAAAGTGGCAAGTGAAAAGTGACAAGTGGTGACATATTTCAACTTAGAAAAAAATTATTTAACACTTCTAGTCCTCTTCTTCTTGTTTGTGTGTGTGTTTTGTTCATCCCTCGAAGAAGATGATTTTAAATATGCCCGTTACAAACGGTCCATCCACCAATAACCAAAGTCAAAGTGAATTTTGTGATTTTTTAAAACGTAAATATCCCGACGATGAGAATGACATCAGCCCAACTGAAAATCGGAGTATAGAAAATCAAAACAGTGATAGTAATAATTCATGGAAGAAACAAAAGCACAATGAAGAGGAGGAGCAGGAGGAGGGGAGAAATCCTCAAAACTATGAAATGACCCCGGATACCACATCACCATCGACACCTTATAATAGCTGCGAGATTCCCACATCTTCGCCAGGAAAATATGCAACAACAAATAATGGGAATAACCAGACTTCTCCCACCACCTCCCACACTTCCTCTGCGGAGGTCACCCATGTCACCAGCACCAGTTCCAACACCTTCAACATTATGACCAATAATCCGGCATTCATAAATGATCTCTTTGCCTATGATGCGAATTTATTGGTGCCCACAACCTCGGCGGATAATATACTCAACAATGGCGAGCCCAGTTTTACCACACCCTCGGCCATTTGTGTAAATACCAACAGTCAACAATTTGAAGAGGAGAATGGAGATAATTGGCAGGCCACTGATCTCTTGGAACTCGATCATCGGTATAACTCCACATTGCAAACAGAAATCACCCAATTAAATCCCACGGTATCCCTGAAACCGCACGAGGAAAATTTGGTAACCATGGTCGAACAGCAACAGCGTCAAAACACCACCCATTCGAATCCTAATCCTCAGCATCAGCATATGCAATCCACTCCAAGACAATATATTTCCAATTCCCATGACGTCAACTCCAAATCATCTGCCGTATGCGGAAACCCCTTACTATCTCTGCACAATCAACAAATGCCCATAGACAGTGATCCCGACTTTGAGGATCGTAACCTATCATGGCTTTTGAATTTTAAATTTGATGAATTTCCCCATTTGAATCCTGACATTACGGGCGCACAAAATAAATCTCAGAGATCGGCATTAAATTGTAATGGTGGTAGCGGTGGTTATAAGGTTGTAAATGGAAATTCTTCTAATTCCGCCACAAATGGTCGAGAACGTTCAAAATCTCCGAAAAATGCAAATAAAGCCGGTAAGAAATTCGAGGAGTTAGTTATGGAGGTTACATCGGAAATGGAGGGCAGTGATATGGTCGTTGCTGAAAATGTTGTCATTGAGGATACCACTGTACCGCAAAGAGCGTAAGTATTGAAAGTAGGAGATTTATTAATGTAGTTTAGGCTATAACGTTAGGTTCATAAGTCTGTTATGGGAGGTATTTTAGGGTAAAATACGTAAGGTCGAAATGAAAAAAAGTTCTGCTGGGCAAACGAAATTTATAGCCTACACCAAGATGAACCAATAAAAAATCGGATCATTACATTGGAGTCGGGTCATCTACATCTCTAGGGCATATTAACAGTTATGTTAAAAAGAAACGACCTTCAAAATACCCAACATTTCAGAATATGGACCTAAAATTATCATTTTGCCACTGAGAGTCAGAAAATCGAATATACAATCACATAGATGCTAAAATGTACAGAATCCACATTTTCACATATAATAAATATGTTTTATTCAGAAGGGTATGTTACCATTTCAGAACCTTAAATGTCAAATTGGTTCTGGTTCACAAATCAAGAGATATTTGGGGCTTTGCTACACCATTTTCATTAAATCGAACGAAAATATATATGGAAATCTGAACCGATTTCACAAATTTCAATAGGATTCATCCTTGGGTCAAATAAATGAGCTGTACCAAATTTCATCAAAATCGGATTATAAATGCGACCTGTACTTTGTTTACAATTAAACATCAACAGACGGAGGGACGAACATTCCTTGACTCAGAAAGTAATTCTATGCATATTCTCAAAAGGAACCATGGGTCTATCTTGATTCCTTTTGCCAGTTACAAATATATGCCCAAAGACATTTTCTGCAAAATCAATATAAAATTTCATAATATAGACTCCAGGAGTCACATATTGGAGCTTCCAATTAAATAAAATGATCGGGACCATTATTAATTTTCAAAATACTTTTTCAGAGGGTCTGTTACCATTTCAGAACCCTAAATGCCAAATTGGTCCTGGTTCAGAAATGAGGATTTTCATATGAGGGTTATGTCATATTATAGATATGTTTTGAATCGTTTCTACTACCTTGTGAGTCACTTCGATTTGGAAGGGTCTTCGGAATATATAAAATAGTGTGTCAGAATATGTTCATATAATTTTTCATACTTATAGAAGGATGATCAGCCTCTTTTATTACAATAGAGCTACGTCAAAACCCCGAGGACATATGTACCTACATAAAATGTCAAAACATGGACCTAAAATGATAATTTTCCTTTAGAACCTTTAATCTCTAAGAGTCAGAAAATTCAACAGACTGTTACCAATCTAAAAAAACACAAAGGGATCTGGACCATTCAATATGGACTATTCCAAATATGCACATATAAAAAAATATTCTTTTTCAAAAGGGTATGTTACCATTTCGAAACCTAAGCACCAAATTATAGCATGTTCGTTTTGAAAATGCGGGTAGGACCTCAAAATACCTAAAATAGAGCGGATCCTTCAAATTTGGACTATGTCAGACATATGGACAAAAAATTTCAGGCGGTCTGTTAAATTTCATATTAGAACCCTAAATACATAATAGCTAGTTTCGTTAGAAAATGACCTCAGTTCTAAGGTCTTTTTTCTATAGAAAAAAAACGCACAGCCCTCAGTTTTGAGATCTATTTTTATAGAAAAAATCAGAGACATCAATTCTGAGGTATTTTCTTCTATAGAAAAAAATCGGAGTCCTCAGTTTTGAGGATTTTTTTTCTCTGTTCTGAGGAATTTTCTCTATAGAAAAAAATCCGAGTCCTCTGTTCTGAGGAATTTTTTCTATAGAAAAAAATCGAAGTCCACAGTTCTGAGGACTTTTTTTTCTATAGAAAAAAATCGAAGTCCATAGTTCTGAGGACTTTTTTTCTATAGAAAAAAATCGAAGTCCACAGTTCTGAGGACTTTTTTTCTATAGAAAAAAATCGAAGTCCACAGTTCTGAGGACTTTTTTTCTATAGAAAAAAATCGAAGTCCACAGTTCTGAGGACTTTTTTTCTATAGAAAAAAATCGAAGTCCACAGTTCTGAGGACTTTTTTTCTATAGAAAAAAATCGAAGTCCACAGTTCTGAGGACTTTTTTTCTATAGAAAAAAATCGAAGTCCACAGTTCTGAGGACTTTTTTTCTATTCTGAGGAATTTTTTTTTATAGAAAAAAATCGGAGTCCTCTGTTCTGAAGACTTTTTTCTTTAGAAAAAAACGAAGACCTGATTTCACTGAGGTATTTTTTTTCCTATGGAACAAATCGAAGACCTTAGTTCACTAAGGAATATTTTTCTATAAATACAATTTTCTAGCTGGTCTAGCTGCTGGTGCGCACCATCACTCTCGAAGGGAGTAACCGATATCACCAAAACCTTGCCTAATATGTCTCCCAAATTTAAATAAAGTTTGAATGTGGAGATTATCAGTCCACTTTCTCTGGAACCTCCACCCAAAAAATTGTCAACATTTTGCCGACAACGAATTTGATCATATAAGCGAGCGGAGGATCCGATTTGAATCAAAATTTGCACAACCCTATGGTTTAACCCACACCGTATAATGTTGGATTATGGGGATTGTCGTTCGTTTCGTCCTAGTACTTCCGCCGTAGGTTGAATTTTTCCATAGAAAAAATGTTGGAATGTTCAAAATTCGGACGGGGCCGACTATATGATACCCTTCACCAGTTTGGGTACATACAAGAGATGCTCATATGTACAATTTCCTTTCTGTAGAATAGACATAGCATCTATGGAGGACCATTGAAATGGAATCGGACAAAATTAACTGCGTGAAGTTGAAGATATTTGAACTAAATAAAACAACTCATAGAGATACAATCTGAAATCTATGAAAAATTTTATGTCAATCATCTAGCAAAATATGTATAAGATTTTATATATAGATGGGCGTCTTGAGCAACCGTGGTATCCACCATTTGGTATGCCGCAACACTATACGTTATTCGAAATTCATCTCGACACAAAATCCAAAATGAAAATATATATGTAAGCTATATCTTAACCTCAAACGTCTTTACTCCAATACGCTAAGCAATATTTAATCGGACACAAATATATCTACATCTGGACCGATTTCAACAACAAAACATCGTGCAAATAGAACAGGATTTATGGTGCACTATTTACACAAAATGGGACTATAGTATATATGTGAGCTATATTTAAATCCGAACTGATTTCAAACTTAACAAAAAGCATTCGTGAATATAGAACAAATTTAGACTCTTTGGTGCACCATTTACATAAAATCGAACGAAAATATATATGGGAGCTATATATAAATCTGAACTGATTCCAACAAAACTTCGCTTACATCAATCTGGACATAATTCAGTACTCTATGCAAAATGTTGTCTCAATCGGACCAATATTGGGAGTTTTATGCACCATTAACATAAAATCGTTATATATGGGAGCTATATCTAAATTTTAACCGATTCCAAAAAAACTTCGCTTACATCAATCTGGACCTAATTGTGTCAAATTTTGTCTCAGTCGAACCAATATTGGCGGTATGGTGATCCATTTACATAAAATCGGACGAATCTTTATATGGGAGCTAAATCTGAACCGATTTCAACAAAACCTGGCATATATCAATCTAGGCCTAATTCAGTAATCTATGCTAAATTTTGTCTCAATCGGACCAATATTGGGAGTTTGATGCACCATTAACATAAAATCGTTATATATGGGAGCTATATCTAAATTTTAACCGATTCCAACAAAACTTCGCTTACATCAATCTGGGCCTAATTGTGCCAAATTTTGTCTCAGTCGAACCAATATTGGCGGTATGGTGTTCCATTTACATAAAATCGGACGAAACTGTATATGGGAGCTATATCTAAATCTGAACCGATTTTCTCCAATTTCGTCCTTGGGCGTCCAAGTAAGTGATATGTGCCAAATTTCATCCAAATCGGCTCATAAATGCGACCTATCCTTTGTTCATAAATCGACTCATAAAGTGATTGTATACATATTCTCAAAAGGAGCCATGGGTCTATATTGATTTCTTTTACTGTTAAAAACATATGCTCAAAGACATAATACCCTGTACCACAGTGTGGTGAAGGGTATAAAAATCGCACAGACCTCAGAACTGAGGTCTTTTTCCTATAGAAAGAAATTGGAGACCTCAGTTTTAAGGACTATTTTTCTATAGAAAAAATCGGTGTCCTCAGTTCTGAAAAAATCTTTTTTTTTCGAAGAAAATGCTCACGCATATAGAGATTTATTTATTATTTTTATATTCAGGACTATTTAAGTTTTATATAAAAAAAATATTTAATTCCTTATTAAAGTTTCTTAAAAATTAAAAATTTTCTTTTTTATTTTCCCCTTTCCAACAAAAAATCGTTCCCACCACCTTTCAACTATAATCCTTGATGGTGGTCGTCGTCTTGCTGCCGATAAATAATGTCCTACCTTGGCTGTTTTATGTGTGGTCGATGTGGCATAAACCACAAACTACAACAACAAAAAACTCCTCATCCCCATTTTCAGGCCGAAGAAACCACCATTCACATACACCGAACTAATCGAATACGCCCTTGAGGATAAGGGTGAGCTGACAGTCTCCGGCATCTATACATGGATATCGTAAGTAGTAGAAAAAAATCGTATTATATTGTGGAGGGTGAACTACCACTGTAGAGAACGCCATTTTGTAGACAACAAATGTGGCGAGGGTGGATAACATAGTGGAGAGCTCCAACACCACCAAACACTCCTATCTACCAATCATGTAAATGGGGGGCTACTGATGGGGGTGGTGTGTGTGTGTGTGTGTTCGAGCCTGCTCTTCATACCCAAAGAAAAGTAAATTAAACTTTTCGTTGATCAGTTAACAAATCTTTCGTTTTTGAAGTATTTCTGTTTGTTTTTCAAGTTTTG
The DNA here is from genome assembly GCF_032173495.1 of Musca vetustissima. Taxonomy (NCBI): domain Eukaryota; kingdom Metazoa; phylum Arthropoda; class Insecta; order Diptera; family Muscidae; genus Musca; species Musca vetustissima. Next base: position 12,270 of record NW_026882203.1, on the reverse strand, counting down.
TAAAGAATTTCAATTTGTTGTTGTTACATAGTTTTGAAATCCATAAAAAACGTATATGTAAGAGTGTGTGTAAACAGTGTTGTTATTGTTTTTTTTTTTTTTTTTTTTATTAAACCACATGAGGATATTTGTTATTGCAACGTGAAATTTATTCTTAGCAATGTTGTTAAGGTGAATTATTATGTCTTCAAGTAATTCATGTGGAATTCTCTCATGAATAATTTCCCCTTTTCCCTTCCGCAGCATAGTTGAGCTACTTTAAATAGTAAATAGGGACAGTTGGAATTCCATGTAAGCATTTTTTTATGTAGCAATACCTCTCCCTCTCTCTCTATATACATACTCTTAAAACTGCACTCTCTCTGTTTGTCAGGATGTGTTCGGATGAGTTCGAATTTATTACTCCTTTCTTTTGTTTTGACTTTTAATATTCGAACAAGGTTTGTTTGGCATTCTTTTTGGGTTATCTTCGATTGTTGGTTGTTCTTTTGCAAGGCTTTTAGGAATTTCATTCATTTATTAGCATTGTTGTTGTTGTTATTTGTTGTCAAAGAACCCGGTGGATTATCAACAAGTTGCTAATTATTGCACACAACAAACTTATTTGTTTTTTTTTTAATAAAGAAAAAAATGAACTGAGGTCTTTGCGACATTTTTATATAGAAAAACACCACTTTGAGTTGTTGTTGTTGTAGCAGCCCTATTGCTTTTACACAATGGGCTGAGATGACAGACGTTGGCCGAGTAAGACTCGGGTCGTTTCGGATCGTAGACCCCTCTGTCGAGGAAACGGAAACCACTTTGGGTATATTCAACAGATGAATCCTAACAGATGTCGCATTTTTGAAATTATATATGGGAGCTCTATCTAAATCTGGACCAATTTTCATGCCAAATTTCATGCAAATCCGAAGATATATAGGAACACTGGTTCATCAGTTACTTTACATCGGATGATAATATATACGGGAGCTATATCTAAATCTGACCCAATTTTCACAAAACCTAACACACATTTGGTCGTTTCCGGTATTGCAAGAATCTACTAGATTTTACTATTTTCTTCCATAACATAAAGGAAATTGAGTTATCGTTGTAAAAAGTAGTAGATTCTTGCAGTACGGGAACATACCAATTATTATATACTTAATTCAGTACTCTATGCCAAATTTCGTGCTAATCGAACGATATGTAGGGACTTTGGTGCACCATTTACATAAAATCGGACAAAAATATATATGGGAGCTATATCGAAACCTGAACCGATTTTCCCAAAACTCCTTACTCATCATTCTAGACTTAGTTCAGTACGCTATGCCAAATTTTGTTGCATTATTTACTTAAAATCGGACGAACATATATATGGGAGCTATATCTAAATCTGAACCGATTTTCATGAAACTTAGCACACATCATTCCAGGCTTAATTCAGTACGCTGTGCCAAATTTCATACAAATCGGATATATAGGGACTTTGGTGCACCATTTACACAAAATCGGGCGAAAATATATATGGTACCTATCTCTAAATCTGAACCGATTATACCGAAACTTATCACTCATCATTCTAGACTCAATTCATTACGCTATGCCAAATTTCGCGCAAATCGGAGGATATACAGGGACTTTGGTGCACTATTTACCATAAATCGGACGAAAATATATATGGGATCTACATCTAAATCTGAACTGATTGCCATGAAATTTAACACACGTATTTCTGGACTTTATTCAGTACGCTATGCCAAATTTCGTACAAATCGAAAGATATACATATAAGGAGTTTGGTGCACCATTTACATAAAATCGGACGATAATATATATGGAAGCTATATCTAAATCTGAACCGATTTTCATGAAACTTAGCACACATCATTCTAGGCTTAATTCAGTACGCTATGCCGTTTTTCCTGCATATAAGAAGATATATAGGGACATTGGTACACAATTTACCTAAAATCGGACGAAAATATATATGGAAGGTATATCTAAATCTGAACTAATTTTCCCAATTTCAATAGGGTTCGTCCTTGGGCCAAATAGACGAGCTGTGCCAAATTTCATCCAATTCGGATGATTAATGCGACCTGCACTTTATTTACAGACGGAAAGTGATTCTATGCATATTATCAAAAGAAACCATGGGTCTATCTCGTTTCATTTTGCCTGTTACAAACATATGCACAAAGACATAATACCCTGCACAACAGAGTGGTGAAGGGTATAAAAATTACCTAAGTGAACTGAGGTCTATGCGATTTTTTTCTATATAGGAAAAAAATGACCTCAGTGAACTGAGGTCTATGCGATTTTTTCTAGAGAAAAAATGACCTCCGTGAACTGAGGTCTATGCGATTTTTTCTAGAGAAAAAAATGACCTCAGTGAACTGAGGTCTATGCGATTTGTTTCTATAGGAAAAAAATCTTTGCGATTTTTTCTACAGTTTTTGCGATTTTTTTTCTATAGAAAAAAATGACTTCCGTGAACTGAGGTCTATGCGATTTTTTTCTATATAGGAAAAAAATGACCTCAGTGAACTGAGTTCTACGCGATTTTTTTCTATATAGAAAAAAATGACCTCAGTGAACTGAGGTCTGTGATTTTTTATGGAAAAAAAGAGACCTCAGAACTGAGGTCTATGACTTTTTTCTATAGAAAAAGGACCTGAGAATCATTTATGCCATATATTTTCAAATTGCATTTTTACCAAATCCCCCACCTATAACAAAAAGTTTTCTAAAATTATTTTTTTTATTGTTGTTGTAGTTCATGGACAGATTTAATGTAAATTCTTCTAATGAGTCGCTTTGACGAAAGACATTTCAATGTTTTATTAACCTCATTCAGGTGCGTCGTAGTAAATATTTCAACATATCACACAACCCCATTTGCTTTTCAGGAAAATCAGTTGGAGGTGGGGTTAATGATGTCTCCACAGGTGAAAATTCCAATTCCAACCCCCATTTATTTACTAACCTGAGGTCTGCCATAGGTAAATTTGTATTTCGACCCACAATGGTGGGTGGTTGGTTGGTGGTTAATAACTAGGCGGCAGGCCACCCCATTTCTTGTGTGAGTGTGTGTGTTCATTGGGTGGGTAGAGTAGCTCATATAGTATTTGATTTAATGGTAGGAATGATTTTTTTCTAGTCAATAAACTAACCAGACCAGTCAGAATGACGATGAGGTTCTGCCAGTCAATACATAGAAGGTATATACAGGTGAATATTGTATTGTATTTGGGGACGGGGGAATGTTGAGTTCATTGGTAGTAGTGTTGGTGGCTGATGTTTGGAATTGTCTACGAAAAAAAAAATAATATTTGTAAAATTGGTCGGTTGTTCCAATGAAAAAAAAATCGTGTGTTCCATAGGAAAAATTATTTTCACATTGTGAGGAGTGATTTCTTGGGAACAAAAATAATATAAATTATTAGATTTTCCTGAGGAATGCATTCTTATTAAAATCATTCTTCCAGGAGTTCTACAAAAAAACTCAAATTGTAAAAAAAATCGACCAAAAAATGATGATGATTTTGGGCGTTTTTTTTCAATTGAAAAACATCGTCAAAATTATGATGATGATGATAATATTGACACAAAATCATATTCCAATTTTTTTCTAAAGGCCAAATACCCAACATTAAAAATATTTTTTTTCCGACCAAAAAAAATTATTAAAATTTTGGTCGGTTTTTTTTGGTTTCTTTTTTTTTTTGAAAAATATAACATTCATCAGGATAACACACATTTCCGTAAAAAATAAAACCTACTTAAAAAAATAATTTTTGGTACAAAATTGCAAATAAAATTGTCCAACATTGGCAACTCTCTTTGACTGGTTCGGTGGTAGTTTTTCTATTTTTTTCATTTTTTTTTTTTTCATTTTTTTGATTTCGTAGGTATGACAGGTAATTGTGAAACTATGTAAATTCATATATGATTTATGCACGCAATCTATATTAACATTTCTTTTTAAGTGGTTTTTCGCTTAACTTTCTTCTTCGGGGGGCAATGGGTGCTGGAAGGGAATTATGAATTAAAGTTTTTTTAGATAAAAAGAAACCATTTATTTTATTTAGTTTTTTTGTTTTTATTGTTGTTTCTAGAAACCTTGAAAATCTAGTGATAGATACTTAACCTACAGAATAATGGCTTATAATTGGTGTTCATGGATCATATCAAAGGGAGGGTTGGGTGAAAGATCTCTGAAAAATCCAGGAATATGAAAATTTATTTTTTTTTCTATAGAAAAAAGAACCCAAAACTGTGGTCAGTGCGATTTTTTTCTATAGAAGAAATATCTCAGTGAACTGAGATCTATGCGATTTTCTATAGAAAAAAAAAATACCTCAGAATTGAGGTCTTTGCGATTTTTTCTATAGAAAAAAAAATACCTCAGAACTGAGGTGTGTGCGATTTTTTTCGATAAAAAATAGGACCTCAGAACTGAGGTCTGTGCAATTTGTATACCCTTCACCACACTGTGGTACAGGGTATTATGTCTTTGTGCATATGTTTGTAACAGGCAAAAGGAAACGAGATAGACACATGGTTCCTTTTGAGAATATGCATATAATCACTTTCTAAGTCGATTTATGCATGTCCGTCCGTCCGTCTGTCTGTCTGTCCATGTTAAATTGTAAACAAAGTACAGATCGCATTTATAATCCGATTTGGATGAAATTTGGCACATCTCATTTGTTTGGCCCAAGGACGAACCCTATTGAAATTGAGAAAAATCGGTTCAGATTTAGATATAGCTCCCATATATATTTTCGTCCGATTTAGGGTAAATGGGGCACCAAAGTCCTCTATATATTTCGATTTGCATGAAATTTGTCATAGAGTACTGAATTAGGTCTAGAATGACGTGTGCTAAGTTTCGTGAAAATCGGTCCAGATTTAGATATAGCTCCAATATATAGTTTAGACCGATTTCATGTAAATGGTGTACCAAATCCCTATATATCATTGGATTTGCACGAAATTTGGCATAACGTACTGAATTGAGCCTAGAGTGATGTCTGTAAAGTTTCGAGAAAATCGGTCCAGACTTAGATATAGCTCCATTATATAGTTTCGTCCGATTTCATATAAATGGTGCACCAAAGTCCCTATATATCTTTCGATTTGCACGAAATTTGCCATAACGTACTGAATTGAGCCTAGAATGATGTCTGCCAAGTTTCGGGAGAATCGGTCGAGTTTTAGATATAGCTCCCATATATATTTTCGTCCGATTTCATGTAAATAGTGTACTAAATCCCGATATATCCTTCGATTTGCACAGCATTTGGCATAGCGTACTGAATTGAGCCTAGAGTGATGTCTGTAAAGTTTCGAGAAAATCGGTCCAGACTTAGATATAGCTCCATTATATAGTTTCGTCCGATTTCATATAAATGGTGCACCAAAGTCCCTATATATCTTTCGATTTCCACGAAATTTGGCATAGCGTACTGAATTGAGCCTAGAATGATGTCTGCCAAGTTTCGTGAGAATCGGTCGAGATTTAGATATAGCTGTCAAATATAGTTTCGTCCTATTTCATTTAAAGGTGCACCAAAGTCCCTATATATCTTTCGATTTGCACGAAATTCGGCATTGTGTACTGAATTGAGCCTAGAGTGATGTCTGCCAAGTTTCGAGAAAATCGGTCAGGGTTTAGATATAGCTCCCATATATATTTTAGTCCGATTTAATGTAAATTTAGTCCAGAATGATGTGTGCCAAGTTTCGTGAAAATCGGTTGAGATTTAGATATAGCTCCCTTTTATTATAGATTGATTTTCAGTAATTGACGCACCAAGGAACCAACTCCTCATGTTAGTCAGATTGACATCAAAGTTTGCACAACGTACAAAATTGAGCATAGAATTACGTAGTTGCGTTTTCTAGAAGTACAGACATAGCCCAACGGATGACCTATATATATTTGTTTGAAGTCGATTTGCATACTTTTGTCCCATTGTAACAAACGAATGACATGTTTATGGATAGATCTCGGTAGATTCACATTTAGATAAATATCACATATTTTATTTCATTTAATTTCATGTTTATTGTCCGGTTTAGTATACCCATAGTGGTGAAGGGTATCATATAGTCGGCCCCGTCCGACTTTACTACTTTCCTTACTGGTTTTCTATAGAAAAACTGAGATCTGTGGGAATTTTTTCTATAGAAAAAAATGACCTCAGTGAACAGAGGTCTATAGAAAATAATATCTCTGAACTTAGATCGGATTTTTTTCTATAGAAAAAACACCTCAAAACTGAGGTCTGTGATTTGTTTTTTCCTATAGAAAAAAATACCTCATAACTGCGGTCTGCAATTTTTTTACTATAGAAAAAAACTTCTGAGGTCGGTGTGGTTTTTTTTTCTATAGATAAAAGAAGATCTCATTTCTGAGGCCTCACTTCTGAAAATATAAAAATTGAAACCGACAAATTTCCATTATTTTAAAAATTTTCGCATCATTGCATTTAACGTTCGTGTTGAAATAATAATTCAAAATTGTTTAATTGGTATTTACCCTTCTTCATGACCTTTAGCTCGAAGGTATTAACGACAATGTGTTAAAGGTTACATGCCTACCCTGGAACCACCCCTACAATTTAAGCAAATTTCGATGCGATAAACGATCATAAATTGCAGGATAATTTTCACAGTCAGTCATGCGTGTATGACACCCCATATCAAGGGAATAAAAATAGCGAAGGGGCCAGCTAACCGGAAAGGACAAGCTATGGTCAATAAAATAAATGTGAATTTACATGCCAATATCCGTTCAATTTCTAATTCCCGAACAAATGGTTGCTGTGTAGAGGTCCTTATCATTAAACCAATATCGAGGAACATATGACAGCAACACCTGATGTTTGATGGGTGGGTGCATGTGTGTGTGGTGGGGGAAAACGTATGTCCAGCGATGGCATATGACTTTGAAAAGCGGAACTGTAATTAAACATCACGTGGCGCCGGTGCATATCCTTCAATTGGGAAAATAAAGTAAATGATGACCAAAAGTTTCCATCTACCTGTCCGGATGCACTGACACATTGCGATTCAACGGTGGTCTTATGACACAAAAAACAACCCTTATTGGAATTAAAGTGGAATTCGAATTCTTACTACAACTTCAACGTTTAGTTGTAGCCCCTCCTCCATCCTAATCAAAACACCATTTAAACGTTTTTCAACATTATAAGCAAAAAAATTATATTAATTACTTTTATTGTCATCATTATACGAATAGTTAATAGTTATGAGCATTGTAACGACCTACTAGCGAAGTAGAGGCGGGAAGCATGACGAAAATGTATTCGATGGAATGTGTGTAAACATGCAAACATAATACAGTTCTGAGGAAAACTTCACTTCGAAGGTAGTTTTTTTATATGAAATAAATCAGATTCCAGTTCTGAGGTTGTTTTTTTCTATAGAACAAAATATGAGGCCTCAGTTCACTGCGGTATTTCTTTCTATCGAAAATTTTATCGGACTTCAATTCTATAGAAATATATCAGACCTCACTTATCTGAGACCAGTGAGTGGAGCAGTAAAGTTGGACGGGACGGGACGGACCATAAAATACCCTACACAGCTACCTAGGAACTCTAACTTTCTGCGGATTTCTATTGCGATCCTGGGCAATATTTCGTGATAGTTGCACCCTCTTGCCCGATTAGAGGTCAAGAGGTCACCTCTTCCTTACACTGACATTTTTTCTGAATATTACTAATATTCCGTACAGTCCTTCTAATTACTTGTCCATATTCCCTTCACAGTGGGTTGTTTTGTGATGTTCGGCTTAAAATTGTGGCTATAAATCGACAAAAAAAAGTACAAAAAAATCAAGTTTTCGGTCCACTTTATCCCAAAATTATTATCTGATCATCACCGACAATTATAAGCATTGTCCTTGACCATAACTGGAACCTCATGGAACATTTCAAAGCGATCAGCGCTATACTTCCGCCCTCCAGTGTTGTAATGGGTTACTAAATAATATCTGAATACGTAAGCACCTGAAAATATTTAAGTGTAGCTCCCACATCCGAGTAATTTGTATCAATTTAAAGGCCAACCACTCTTCTAGGGTATACGTTCTTCAGAAGAAAATATATCCGGCATAAAATACAAATTTTGTTATTTTTCACACAAAAGTCAGGGTCCATTTGACCAAATAAATATTGACCGATCTTTTTCAAAACAAGCAAGCTTATTCTTTAGTTCGATCCCCTTCTCAATGTAAAAATTCCCGATGTTTGGGCCACAATTGCAGACCCTGCAATCCATTTCATCCCGTAAATATGAACCAATCTGTATCAAAAACAATAGGGGTCTCCTTTGGGCCGAACCCATTCCACATGCAAAAATGTCATGAAGATTGGTCCATAACTGTGGTCTGTATCGTTTTTACAAATTATAATGGACAAACGGTCGGACCGAAATCGACTCAGCTAGTCGAGATATGACGATATAAATATTTCGCGGCGTTACAAACTCTTGGGGCTGCACAAAGCTATTATACCCTGATAACATAGTTGTGTAGGGTATACATATCGGACCTCAGTTTAGAAAAAATATTAAATTCACAGACCTCAGATCCGAGGTATTTTTTCCTATAGAAACAAATCAGACCTTAGTTCTGAGGTCTTTTTTTATAGAAAATAATCAACAGCAGTTCTGAGGTCTTTTTCTACAAAAAAAAAATCAAACTTTAGATCACTGAAGTATTTTTTATAGAAAAAGTAGAAGATCTCAGTTCTCAGGTCTTTTTTCTGTAGGAAAAAATTCACAGACCTCAATTTACTGAGGTATTTTTTTTCTATAGAAAAAAATCCCACAGACCTCAGTTCACTAAGGTTTTTTCTATAGAAAAAATCGGACCTCTACTCACTGTAGAGATATTTTTCTATAGAAGAAAATCGCACAAACCTGAGGTATTGTTTTTCTAAAAAAAATCCCCTTCTTCTCTAGCAGGTCTGATCACTGAGATATTTTTTTCTGTGCATTTTTATACCCTTCACCACACTGTGGTACAGGGTATCATATCATTATGCATATGTTTGTGACAGGCAAAAGGAAACGAGATAGACACATGGTTCCTTTTGACAATATGCAGAGAATCACTTTCTAAGTCGATTTATGCATGTCCGTCCGTCCGACAGTCTGTCCATGTTAAATTGTAAACAAAGTACAGGTCGCATTTATGGTCCGAAATGGATGCAATTTGGCATAGGTCAATTATTCGGCCCAAGGACGAACCCTATTGAAATTGGGAAAAATCGGTTCAGATTTAGATATAGCTCCCATGTATATATTTAACCGATTTATTGTAAACGGTCCCTATATATCTTTCGATTTGCACGAAATTTGGTACAGCCTAATCATTTAGGTCTAGAATGATGTCTGCCAAGTTTCGTGAAAATCGGTCCAGATTTAGATATAGCTCCCATATATAGTTTCATCCGATTTCATGTAAATGGTGCCCCAAAGTCCCTATATATCTTTCGATTTGCACGAAATTTGGCCTAACGTACTTAATTGAGCCCAGAATGATGTCTGCCAAGTTTCGGGAAAATCGGTCCAGATTTAGATATAGCTCCCATATATAGTTTAATCCGATTTCATGTAAATGGTGCCCCAAAGTCCCTCTATATCTTTCGATTTGCACGAAATTTGGCCTAACGTACTGAATCAAGCCTAGAATGATGTCTGCCAAGTTTCGAGAAAATCGGTCCAGATTTAGATATAGCTCCCATATATAGTTTAATCCGATTTCATGTAAATGGTGCCCCAAAGTCCCTATATATCCTTCGATTTGCACGAAATTTGGCATAACGTACTTAATTGAGCCTAGAATGATGTCTGCCAAGTTTCGAGAAAATCGGTCCAGATTTAGATATAGCTCCCACATATAGTTTCGTCCGATTTCTTGTAAATGGTGCACCAAAGTCGCTATATATCTTTCCATTTTCACGAAATTTGGCATAACGTACTGAATTGAGCCTAGAGTGATGTCTGCTTTGTTTCGTGAAAATCGGTCCAAATTTAGATATAGCTCCCTTTTATTATAGATTAAGTAATTGGCGCACCAAGGAACAAATAGAAACAAAACGATCTGAAATTAGTATAACCTAACCTGTGACAAGTTTGTTTGAAATCGCTTTATATTTGGATAGAGCTTCCATACATATTTTCGCCCGATTTCAAGTAAATTGGGCATCAAACTCATCATGTTAGTCAGATTGACATCAAATTTTGCACAACGTACAAAATTAAGCATAGAATTTCGTAGTTGCGTTTTCTAAAAGTTTGAAGTATTTGTTTGAAGTCGATTTACATACTTTATGGATAGATCTAGGTAGATTCACATTTAGATAAATATCACATATTTTATTTCATCTAATTTCATGTTCATAGTCCTGCTTAATATACCCATAGTGGTGAAGGGTATCATATAGTCGGCCCCGTCCGACTTTACTACTTTCCTTACTGGTTTTTCTATAAAAAAATGTCGAACAGACCTCAGTCCACTGAGGAATTTTTTTCTATAGATAAAATCGCACAGACCTCAGTTGACCATTGAAAAAATCTGACCGCAATTCTGAAGTCATCTGTTCTATAGAAAAAATCAGACCGCAGTTTTAAGGTATTTTTCAATAGGAAAAATCAGACCTCAGTTCACTGAAGTTTTTTTCTATAGAAAACAATCACAGAGACCTTAGTTCACTGAGGTATTTTTTCTTTAGAAAAAAAATTGAAGATGTCAGTTCTGAGGCCTTTCTGTGGAAAATAATTCGCAGACCTCAGTTCACTTTTTTTCTCTGATGTATTTTTTATAGGAAAAAACGCGCAGACATCAGTTCACTGAGACATTTTTTCTATAAAAAAAAAATATTTTTTTCTGTAAAAAAAATCGCGCATACATTTATTCACTGAGCTATTTTTTTCATTTTTTCAGGACCTCAATGAAATAAAGTCTCTGCAATGTTTTTCTATAGAAACAAATCGCACAGAGCTTAGTTCCAAGGTATTTTTCTATAGAAAAAAAACAGTTCAATCACAGAGACCTTAGTTCACTGAGATATTTTTTCTTTTAAAAATCGAAGATGTGAGTTCTCTGAGTTTACTGAGGTATATTTTATGGGAAAAAACGCGCAGACATCAGTTCACTTAGACATTTTTTCTATAGAAAAAAATATTTTTTTTTTCTGTAAAAAAATCGCGCAGACATTTGTTCACTGAGCTATTTTTTCAGGATCTCAGTGAAATGAAGTCTCTCCAATGTTTTTCTATAGAAACAAATCGCACAGTCCTCAGTTCCAAGGTATTTTTTCTATAGAAAAAAATTAGATCTCAAAAAATCCTTCACTAAACAAATCGAAGATCATAGTTCTAAAGTTTTTTTTCTATAAAAAATTATACCTCAGTTCATTAGGATATTTTTTCTATAAAAAAATTGAGGTCTTTTTTCAAAAAAACTAAAAAATCGCTGACCTCTGTTCTGAGGTATTTTTATAACAAAAATATTGTCGTAGACCTCAGTTCCAGCGTGGTCATTTATGACTCAATGGAACAGATGGCTATTAAAAATTAGAAGTCTCTGTTCTACTGAGGCATTTTTTCTCCAAAGAAAAAAATTTCAAAAACCTTCGTTCCAGTGAGGAAATATTTTAACAAGACATAAACAAATCCATGAACTCATGCATTGTCATTAACATTCTCCTAATTGACTTTAGCAGGCAATCATTAAAAAAAAAACTTTCTTCTGGACGAATAAAAAAATCCCTCAAACTACTACAAAGTTTTCTCCACGTTCCTCTCCCTCACTTGACATTTTATATTCGAAATTGTAGGCCTGCAAACCAAACCAAAAACTAAACCTGAAATAATGATATTCACAAAAAAACCATTTGAAATGATGACGACGACAACAACAACAACGTAAAAATATGAATAAAAATAATAATAATAAAGAATTGTAATTTATGAACTCGTTCTTTTCTCTTTAGTTGAGGACTTCACAGAATGTTTTGAAAAAGTAGCTGTTCGACTACTAAAACCCCCGAGCACAGAAGAATGGTTGAAACAGAGAGAGATACAACTCCTTTTTTGGTATAACGTTTTTTTTTTGCGTTGTTGTTGTTGTTTTTGTACAACTACAACTATAGCCAATCAACCATTTAGAGGCGAACGTTTGGACGTTCGGCGGTACCAAGTTACCGATTGGCACGAAAAATCCATCATCAAAAGGAT
>NW_026882202.1:0-40343 GCF_032173495.1 Musca vetustissima | reverse complement strand
TCTCACTTTGAGGGCATACCTTTTGACATTATTTCAGGTCCATTAACTTTTCAGCGAAAATACAATAAAAACCCCTCAGAAAAAAACAACAAAACAAACAGCAACAACAACATTTACAATAACTATGACAATAAACAAAAGACCGCAGGACCACTTAACAGTTTTTGTGATCATAGCCTCCTGTGTGTAGACAAACGGATGGACAGTCAGACGGACCATGGTAACAAAATCGAACGTATGCCGGATAATCAACGTAAACTAAATACAAACATAAATGACAACAAAAGAAACAACTGCAACAACAACAAAACAACGTTCTAACACCACTGTAGGCCTGGCTGGTACTTAAGGATTTTGTGTTTTGGGCAAGAGCCGAATATTTTTTTTGTTTTGTTGAGGGGGTACAGGATATGTACATATGTTTAAAATGAACTGTAACACAACGTTTGGCACGTGTCAAAGGCCAACAACGGGAATTTTTATGTTAACAATTTAAGATGGATTGACAAAATTCCAATGAAAAAGAAACAGGGACCTGCAAAGTAAGAAAAAAAATGGAAAATGTAAGGAAAACTTTGCGGGCACGTGTTATAGATTTAGGTTGTACCTTTGGCTTGAAGTCCGTCTCTTACCACTATTGAAAAACCATTTTCGTACTATTAATTCATCACTCACTATTATTGTTGCTGCTGCCCTTCCCCCCATCCCTTCCTTCTGGAGATAATTAAACATCAAAGTTTATTTGACCGCTAATTGTCCAAATATTTACTTTGACAATTTTTGTCTTAGTAAATTCACCAATAAAGTAAGGGGTACCGGCATCGAGTTCATAAAATTGCAATTGTAAATTGGAAATTAAAGGTGACCATTTCCTCTTCTTTGGCTGGCACGTGATTAAGCCATTTACATTAATGACAAATAAAAACAAAAAAAAAACAATTGTCTTGAGGACAATATTGGCTCTTCATAAAATCGAGAGACCACCTTCCCCCTTCCAAAAATGCTTGACACGCACTCAATAATCTTATTGATTCGATTTTTTTTTTCTTTTATTAGCCTATTGATGATGTTGCAAGGCGGAAGTTTTATTAATTGGAACCCTTTAATATCATTTGAGAGGTAATAAAGAATGAAGAATAAACTAAAAAAAGTAGTTCATGAATTGCTATCGAATTGTTTGTTGGCGTTTTTATGCGTAATTCAATTAATTATATCATTTTGGGGGAAATTATTATTTTAATTACTCGGTTTTATTTGTGATATCCAAATTATGACAATATCAAAAGGTCATTTGTAAAAATATTTTTTTTTTACGGATGACCTGTAAAAGTCTACCAACGAATTGTAGATTACCTTTAAAGGCATTTAAGCTACAAAATATTTAATTGATTACTAAATGTTGTATTCCAATTTCTGGGTATATTAAATGCGCTCTTAAGAATGCCAAGAACGAAGAACGAATTTAGTATCTTTCTGGCTTTCCTTTTCATTGCAACTCCGATCATGTAGCTCATCTCGAAAGAGAAATTAATAAAAAACATCTACATGAATGATCCTGCGCCCTAAAAAGGCATAAAAACTAAACTCAAAAATTCAGCTTGAGCCTGGCTGGGATTTGAACCCTGGTTCCCATGGCATCTGTTGGTGTCCGGCGCCTTAGCGTTCAAAGCCATCTCCTTATCTTCCTAAGGTTGCACAACATGCAGTTGCATACCATTGAAGAAAAATATTGTAGTCTGTATGGAAAAAAAGTCCGTCACTACAAGAAAAATCTGCTCTGAAAAGGAATGTTCCGGTGTGATGCCAAATGTCCGAACCCTGACACGGTTGAATTTAATTCGTAGATGCAATTTCACAAAAATAGTCGACATAAATACAACTTATCGAGTAAAGACATTTGTAAGCCACATTGCCCAATATGCCTGATGAGCCGCTTAACCAACGGCGAAACGCATCGCATAGTGGTGGGAATGTAATATCTCTCTGGCTTTCCTTTTCATTGCAACTCCGATCATGTAGCTCATCTCGAAAGAGAAATTAATAAAACAAAATTTGAGCAATTTTTAGAATATTTTAACCTGAAAAAATGCAACATAATTAGAACCAGTGAACGGAGCAGTATAGACGGACGGGGCCGACCATATGATACCCTACACAACTACCACGGAACTCTAAGTATCTGCAGATCTATATTCCAATAATGGGCAATATTTCGTGATATTTGCACACTCTTAACCGATTAGAGGTCGAATTATGTTTAATATCATAATATCCAATTTCCGCCCTACAGTGTGGGTTACTAAATAATATCTGAATACGTAAGCTACAGTAAATATTTAAGTGTAACTCTCATATCCGAGCACATACGACAATATAGTTGGTATCAATTTAAAGGCCAACATCTCCTCTTGGATATACTATCAATTTCTCGGGTCTATGTCCTTCAGGAGTAAATATATATGCCATAGAATACAAATTTTGTCATTTTTCACACAAAAGTGTGGGTCCATTTGACCCGCTAAATATTTTTTTCCAAAAACAATAGGGGTCTTCATTGGCCATAACCCATCCTACGTGCAAAATTTCGTGAAGATTGGTCCATAACTGTGGCCTGTATCGTTTTTACAAATTATAATGGACAGACGGACGGACGGACACACATGAAAATCAGACAAAAATAATGTTTTTGGTCCATTTTATCCCCTACATATTAACTGTTGTTTTTTTCCAAAAACAATAGGGGTCTTCATTGGCCATAACCCATCCTACGTGCAAAATTTCGTGAAGGTTGGTCCATAACTGTGGCCTGTATCGTGTTTACAAATTATATTGGTCAGACGGACGGACGGACACACATGTCTAGATCTACTCAGCTAGACGAGATATGACGATAGGTATACTTAAAGGTGGGTCTAAGACCAATATTTCGCGGCGTTACAAATTTTTGGGAAAATTGTTTTTTGGAAAATCGCCTATTTTCGATCAAAAACCGAGGTAGAAGATCTTTAGCGATTAGATTTATCCTTTATGTACTCAAATTTGTAACCGATTGGATTATTAGTTTTTGAGTCATCAGGTCCGCCATCCGTAAAAACGTTGTTTTGAGAACGACGCGTTTAAAATTTGAGAAGCACTCATGCCGTTACTTGATGCTAACCCAATAAGTTATCAGTTATATATCCAGAGTTGAGATTTTTTGTTTTGAAAATGTAAGAAGAAATTCTAGAGAAGTAATAGGTTGGTATATAGCGGCATTTAAGCATGTTTTACAACAGAACTGGCTAGTTACTCATTGGTTATCAAATCTACCTACCAAAAAGTGTATAATGACATAGCCCCATCGATTTTGAGTATCTTAAATGTTAAAAGTTGGGCTGCACGAATGACGGTAGGCCATTAAGACGTTGAATAAACATCGGCCAACAATCTTTGGCTGTCTCAAATAAATGTTACCAATATAAAAATGAAATTGCAAAACTATGTTACCGTACTGCCTTTAATGGACTACTTCAATATTTAGAACTTCGTTTTCTTATTAAAAAAACTATCATCGATCAAGGCAAATAAAAATTCCAGAACTATAGACAATCTTCTAGATCTTCCACCTGTACAATACATCTGAAATTTCTTCCACCTGGGCAATATATCCGAATATTATGTCTATAAACGACCAATACAATATATGTGAAAATAATTCTGAAGTTTTTTAATTAGTTTTCTACAAAGACCTTCTTATATAAGACCTGTACACAGGAAAAAAATCTTATATTATATAGTGTTCAGAAATTGTTGCCAAATGTAGGGATTTCTGAATTTAATGAATGCAATTCATAAAACTTAAAAAGAAACTTTGGAATGTGTGTTTGATGATGGTGGTAGAAAACCCATATAGAATGGGGCTTACTGTTTGTATCAAGTCGATTGCTTTCATATCGAAATAATTTGGAAAATGCATATGAGAATTTTGTATCACCAATGCTAAAGTCGATAAGAGTGTATGGAATAAAGAACCAATGGAATGTAAAACTAGCTAACCACCGACGACTTCACTAGTAAATCGAGTGAAGTCGTCGGTTGTTAGCAACAGAAGTTTAATAAACGGTTGCAAAAATAACAAACACCAAGTAAGGGGAGAGGCGGAGAATGATACCAAAACAAAACACAGCCGAACAACAGGGTGCGCAAAAATTCGCTCGCGAATGATTCAAAATACATTCTTTTCGTTTTGTGCTCATTTAGAATGAATTTATAGAGATAAATTCTTGACCAAACGAGCATTCGCCAAAGAATGTTATCTTATTTCCACGTTTCGTTTGGTGGTTGAAATTCTTTCTGACATTCTCTCACGAATGAAAACAAACATTCCCGAATTTTCGCGAATGCTCAAAACATCAACAACAATAACAACAAATGTTCGTGAACTCAATAGTTGTGGGACATGTGTTTTGTAATTCCACACACTTTCTGCTACAAACACATTCATTCGTTGTGTTTACTTACTTTATGATTTTACTGATTTTACTTTCTATTTGTTGTTTTTTTAACAGTGCTCGCGAGCATTCGTGAACATTTGTTTTTTGAGTTTTTTTTTTTTTTAAAGAATGTTCTTCAGCAACAAATGCTCGCGAACGAACGAATCGACGACGCTTGCAGCGAAATTCGTTATAGTTCGTTAATTTTTCGTACAATGCGAACATTCCCGAGAGAATGCAAATGCTTGTTCATTCATTGTAACTTTATCATTCGCGATAAATTGAAAACATTCGAATCATTCTTCGCACCCTGTTTTAATTCCAAATTTGAGGATTCCACCTAAATCGGATCATCTAAATCCAATTTGTATCAAATTTAGTAGTTGTTTATACATATAAATACAAATTTCCATTATTACCTACATAATACAATCCAATATAAATCTTATTCCCCAATTTCAGGATTTCAAACCTATGGGTTTATTCTAAATCTAAATTGTACGAAATTTAGTGTTGGTAAAAATGTCCAATGTTTCCTACATACACCAATCCTGCATCCCAACGGTGTTCCTAACTGTAAATTTCTTCATTCCAGTTCTATTGGTGAACCCAAAATTCATGTTGTGCCAAATTTAGTACCATTTAGCACACATAAGTACGAATTTCCATTACTACCTACTTACCTAAATTTTACACTAATTTTTTTTTTTTTTTTGTATTCCTACTCTATGGGTTCACCTAAATCCAAATAGTATCAAATATAGTACAAGTTTCCAAACCTACATCCATACCTCAATCCTACACTCCAACAGTGATCCTAACTTCAAATTCCAGGTTTCTAAGTCTATCGTTTCATCACAAAATTCAATTTCTACCAAATTTAGTGCCATTTAATACACATAGATGGTAGATGGTAGAAATTGTCAAAACTTCCTACATACAGACCAATCCTACACCCTAAATGTACCAAATTTTGTACCATGAATTTCCAAAACTACCTACGTATATCAATTCTACAATGCAGTTGTAATCTTATTTCCAGATTTTAGTGTTTCAGCTCTATCGGTTTACCTAAATCCAAATTGTACCAAATATAGTACTTTTCGTACACATTAGTACAAAATTTCATATGGCAACCAGTACGACGCCAATGTTAATTTTAAATTTTATGGTCCCAACTCCATCCGTTCCTCAAATTCAAAATTGTACCAAATTTAGTACTGTTTAGTATACATCATTACACACTCTTTCAAAACCATCACCTTATATCGACCCTACTTCTCAACATTGAGTTTTTAGCTGTATTCGCTCAGATGCTACGAAATTGTAAAAAAATTAGTACATTCTGGAACTTTCGAATTTCTTTAAGTACTTCTGAATTTCCAAAAACCTTTAAAGAGTTCTAGCTTTACCGGCTCGCCAAATACAAATGGTACCATATATTGTACTTTTTAGTACTTTTATAGTACATTTTAGTACTTTCGAATTTTTGTAAGTACTTCTGGATTTCCAAAAACATTTTAATGGTACCATATATATTGTACTTTTGAGTACTTTTATTGCCGTTCTAGTACAATTACCAAAAACCCATCCTTATGATGGCACCTTCGGACTATGAGTGACCCCCACCACAATTTTCCAGATTTTTATCTTCTGCTGATTCGTGTGGTCGTGAATCGATAAGTCAGTAAATGAGTCTGTCAAGCATAGATAGACATACATATATTTTTTACTTCGCCATAAAAAAAGATTGCCAAATTGCTAGCCTATTTTCTATTCCATTTTATTTATTTACAATAAACCAATAACAAATTTCCAATATCTCCTATTTGACATTTCGACAAACAACATATATTCAAAACAACAAGAGAAATCATTTTGAATTGAAATTTGATGGGTGTTCATTGACTTGCATCAGAAAGCTAACATCTAAAAAAATATATTGGAAATTGTTTATTGTTGATTTTTTTTTTCGTTTTGAGTAAACTATCTATTTTGTTATGACAGTTATAAAAATTGTTTTTTTCTGCACCACCTTTCCTCCCTCCCATAAGAAAATGTAAAAAAGAAATAAATAACAAAAAAATAGAAGCCAAGAAACTTATTTGGCTGGCATAAATATTCAACAATAAAAATTTATTAACTAAAATTGCCATAGCAACAACAACTAAACTAAAAAAAAGGACTTTGCAATAACAGCAGAAAAAACAAAGTTGTAACCAAAGCAAGGCAGACTTATAAACAACAAAAAAAAAAATAGGAATATTATGATGATGTGGCAGTAGTACCAAGCCGAACATAAACTATGGAAATATAAATTTTAATGGTGTCACAAATATTTTATTACAGACCTACTTTAGATTTATTATAAATACAATGGATGCATGGATGGTTGGAGCATGGAAAGGTTTCTGAGGGAAGAGAGAGAGAGCTAAATAAACCACAATACGTAAGCCAAAAACTTTGAGGCCTATCAGCCAAAGTTTGTGTATTATTTCCCACATTTCTTTGCCACTACCCCTCGCCATCAGGCCCTAACTAAAACTTAATGTCTAAATTATATTTATTTCTAAAACAATTTTTTTTTATTTGAATATTTATACGTATTAACCCCCTTCTCCTCCTCCGCTAATGTATGGAATTTGTGTTTAGCTGTGTTTGTTTTGCACACTAAAACAATAACATTTTTACATACCCTCCGCAACTCCATCCTGCAGACGACAAACTTTAATAAATTTGTCAAAAAGAATTGATTTATAGACTCCAAATGAAACAAAGCAAAACAAAAAATGGCGATAAAGAAAATAAAAAGAATTTTTATTAACCAAAAAAAAGGAAAAACGAACAACAACAACACAAAATGTTGTTCATTTTTATTTCTGTTTTATTCCAAGAAATAGTTTTCCTTTCAGTGGGTGGGGGTGGTTTTGGAAATTCGTTACTATATTTTTGGTGACATTCTTTCATTTCAAATGATGTCATAAATTATGACCAGATCTTTATCGCTAATCAAAAATGTAAAATACCCCCAACAAAAAGAAAGAGCTTAAGCAAAGACGACAAGGTGTAAAAAAGGACCTCCAACTAATTTACGCACATTGTGCCATAAACATGTGCCGATCCTCCCTGTTTCTTATAGTTTGTTCATATTTTTTTGTTTTGGAGGTGCGTTAGCTCGTGGCCATAAAAAAACTTGTTATACAAATTGCAACCCCCCTCCACCTCTGACCCATTGTAAAACTAAGCATTTCTACATTTTTAACACACGAAGCATTTCTACATTTAATTTAAATTAGGTTTCCTAAATTCTCTGGCCATAATTTATAAAATGTGATTTTTGTTGTTGTTGCCTTGCTTTGTGAAAACATAATTCGTTTGGAAAAAAGGATTTGTGTAATATTTTGTAGGATTACATACAACAGATAAGGAACGCCACAAAACACTCAGAGACACTCCTTCTTTGACAAGGTGCAAAGGTGAACGAAATTCTGTGTACAACACGTGGAGAATAGTAAGAGGTTTTATATCTACAAAATAGTTATGGAAAGAATATGTGTATAGAGGAAATCCAGTATATATGCCGGAGGTAAATAATATCCACTTTATATAGAAAAATTATTCTTCTAAATACAGAGGAGATCATACTGTGGAGGGTCCTTATGAATTAACGAGGTTTTCTTTGTTTGCAAATACGGCAAGTCATCTAGGAGGTCCTCTAGAAATTCAAAAGGTCATCTATATGTAGGGAATGTTCAATATAAACAGATGAAATACCACACGAAAAGGGCAGCTCATCTATAAACATAGGAAGTCATCTACAGACAGAAGAGTTTCCCTACGAACAGAGGGGGTCGTCCTTCTCTACTAATGCGGTCATCTACAAATAAAGGAGATCCCCTATAAGCAGATGTTGTCATCTACAATTAGGGAAGGTCCTCTATACACACAGAGGAGTGTCCCTATGAATAAAGGAGTTTTTCTATGTATGCGAATTCGCGAAGTTCTCTACGAATATAAGAGGTCCTCTAGAAATTCAAGAGGTTATCTATACACATAGAATGTCCTATATAAACAGATGAGATACTACACAAAACGGGGAGGACCTTTATAGTCAGAAAAGTTTCCCTACGAACAGAGGGAGGGTCGTCCTTCTCTACGAATAGAGGAGATATATGTGGTCATCTACGAATAAATGAGATCACCTGTAGACAAAGAATATGTGTACAGAGGAAATCCAGAATATATGCAGGAGGTCATCTACACTATATGAAAAACTGAACATATTTAAATAATATCAACTTTATATAGAAAAGTTGTTCTTCTATATACAGAGGAGGTCATCCTGTGGAGGGTCCCTATGAATTAACGAGTTTTTCTTTTTATGCAAATACGGCAAATCATCTAGAAGGTCCTCTAGAAATTCAAGAGGTCATTTATATGTATGGAATGTCCTATATAAACACATGAAATACTACACGAAAAGGGCAGCTCCTCTATAAACATAGGAAGTTATCTATAGACAGAAGAGTTTCCCTATGAACAGAGGGCGTCGTCCTCCTCTACTAATGCGGTCATCTACACATAAAGGAGATCCCTTATAGGCAGAAGTTGTCATCTACAATTA
This sequence comes from Musca vetustissima, assembly GCF_032173495.1. Lineage (NCBI taxonomy): Eukaryota > Metazoa > Arthropoda > Insecta > Diptera > Muscidae > Musca > Musca vetustissima. The sequence goes on along the minus strand of NW_026882202.1, from coordinate 31,247 downwards.
CGAAAGGTCCTCTATACACACAGAAGGTGGCCTGTACATAGAGGAGGGTCCCTATGAATAAACGAGTTTTTCTTTGTATGAAAAATCGGGAAGTTCTCTACGAATTTAGGAGGTCCTCTAGAAAGTCAAGAGGTAATCTATAGGCATAGAATATCCTATATAAACAGATGAGATACTACACAAAACGGGGAGGACCTATATAGACAGAAAAGTTTCCCTACGAACAGAGGGAGTCGTCCTGGCCTATATATAGATCAGGTAGATGACCGCATTAGTAGAGGAGGACGACCCCCCTTTGTTCGTAGGGAAACTTTTCTGTCTGTAGATGATCGACAGAAGAGTTTCCCTACGAACAGAGGGGGTCATCCTCCTCTACCAATGCGGTCATCTACAAATAAAGGAGATCCCTTATAGGCAGAAGTTGTCATCTACAATTAGGGAAGGTCCTCTATACACACAGAAAGTGGCCTGTACATAGAGGAGGGTCCCTATGAATAAACGAGTTTTTCTTTGTATGAAAAATCGGGAAGTTCTCTACGAATTTAGGAGGTCCTCTAGAAAGTCAAGAGGTCATCTATAGGCATAGAATGTCCTATATAAACATATGAGATACTACACAAAACGGGGAGGACCTCTATAGATAGAAAAGTTTCCCTACGAACAGTGGGGGGTCGTCCTCCTCTAGTAATAGAGGAGATATATGCGGTCATCTACGAATAAATGAGATCCCCTGTAGACAAAAATTAGTTAGAGGATCTCTATACACACAGAAGGTGACCTGTACATAGAGGAGGTCCTCTGTAAATAAGTCTTCTATGAATGTAAGGTATACTTTATATACAGAGGAATTCCAATATGAATATAGGAGGCCCTCTATAGTGATAATAGGTACTTTACGATTAAGTGTGGTTCTCTATAGACAGAGAAGATCCCCAAATATAAAGTTATCGTTTTCATCTATGCAAATCGTTTCCTCTATGCATTACAAATAAAAGAAATATCAAGGAAAATTGAGGAGGTCTACAGGAAAAGAGGAGATCCTCTGGGAAAAGGGGAGACCATCTTTGAAAAGAGGAAATGCTCTGAGAAAAGAGAAAACAATTTGGAAAAATAGGATATATTCTAGGAGTACAGGAGACCCTCTGAGTATTGAGGGGACTATCTGGGAATAGTAGATACCCTCTAGGAATAGAAGATACCCTCTAGGAATAGATGATACCCTCTAGGAAAAGAGGAGATCTTCTGGAAAAATTAGAGATCATTTAGGAAAAGAGGAGATCGTTTACAAAAATAGGAGATACTCTAGGAATAGATGAGAGAATTTAGGAATAGAAGAGCCCCTCTGGGATTGGAGAATTCCTCTAGGAATGGAGGATACCCTCTAGGAAAAGAGGATATCCTCTGGGAAAAGAAGAGACCATCTAGGAAAAGAGGATACCATTTCGAAAAAACAGAGGAGACTCTCTAGGAAAAGAAGAGACCATTTCGAAAAATAGAGGAGACTCTAGAAATAGAGGAGACTCCCTAGGTATAGAAGAAACCCTCTTGAAATAGAAGACACCCTCTAGGTATAAACGATACCCTATAGAAATAGAGCAGATCCTCTGGGAAAAAGAGACAATTTCAAAAAATAGAAGAAACCCTTTTGAAATAGAAGACACCATCTAGGATTAAAGATACCCTCTAGAAATAGAAGAGATCCTCTGGGAAAAAGAGACCATTTCGAAAAATAGGAGATACTCTAGGGTTAGAAGAGATGATCTGGGAATTGAGGAGAATCTCTAGGAATAGAGGATAATAATCTAGGAATAGAAGAGATCATCTAGGAATAGATGATGCCCTCTATGAAAAGAGGAGATCCTCTGGGAAAAAAAGAGACCATCTAGGAAAAGAGGAGACCATTTCGAAAAATAGGATATACTCTAGGATTAGAAGAGATGATCTGGGAATTGAGGAGAATCTCTCGGAATAGAGGAGACAATCTAGGAATAGAAGAAACTCTTGCAATATATATGAGACCCTCTAGGAATAGGAGAGACCCTCTAGGAATAAGAGACCATCTAGGAAAAGAGGAGACCATTTTGAAATAATAGATATTCTATGATTCTAGAAATAGAGTAGACAATCTAATAGTCGAAGAGACCCTCTTGAAATAGATGAGACCCTCTAGGAATAGAGTATGTTTTCCTTATGTATAAATGGATGTACTCTAGGAATACAGGGTATCCTCCAGTGGTATATAAGGAGTTGATCCGTTACTTATAATGCAGCTTGCCCTCTATCTGTGGTGGGAATCGGTCTGCATCTATAAATTATCTTCATCTACAAAAGGGAACTTCTCTTTTTGAAGAGTAGATACCCACTATGTATAGAGGAGCAACAGCGGGGACTCAGGAAATTTTTCAATATGGGTTCATATTTTCATAAAAATTCCTTCATGCAGACTCCGTCCTACTTAAGGTATTTAAAATTACATACATTCTTAAAATAGGACATATTTTCCAATCGATGTAGATGTAATTTGACATTTCGGCTTCTTAATGGGTTAAAAATTTGTTCACCGGAAATATTCAATATAAGGCAAAACTATCATAAAAGGGTACCACCCCATTTTCGGCATTTCGCCTAATATTGATATATAATATTAGGCTAATTTTTATGATACCACACATATAACGAAACTTCTCAATATCCGGGATTTTAGCCATTTTTGCCAAGGGTTTAAAACGAATTAGCTCTAATTTTATATGTTGGGATTTCCTTGGGTATCAAATCATCCCACGAAAATTTATCAATATCGGTCCACGTTTTGATAAAACGCCCATAAATCATTAGCCTTAAATTTTGGTATTTTAAGAATTGCGATATGTCCTGATCCGATTTTCCAACCTGAGAGTCTGATGTTTGATATTTCAGTTTATCATGACAGTATATTACCATATCGTAGTCCTGACAGATTTTAGAAATACTGAAATCCCATATTTTGTTGGAGGAAATAAAAAAAATTGGGCTCGGCCGAACTGGTAGACGTTTTTACTTGTTTTTTTTTTCCACTAAGCTTAATGTTTACAAATTTAATCCACAACGAAATCATATCAACATTCTTTCTCTGCTCTGATTCATGGCCAACACACTCACACACACACACACACATGCACACAAACTCACAACCGGAAGAAACGCATAAAAGGGATGTAATAAATTTTGTGTTAATTACAATAAAGCTTCCTTCTTGTTACTCCAACCCTTGCATTTTAACTAGGAATGGAACGCCAAAAAGCCCCCAACACAAAATAATGGAGCAACATTTCTTTGAGCTCATAAAAAACAACGAAAAAAAACTGAGCTCATTTTACAAAATATAAGCAAAACACTCCCTAAATTAAATAAAACAAAAAAAACTAAATTATACAAAAATAACCCGACACAGATTTGTTATCCAAAATCATAAAAAAACACTAACTAAATGTAATGAAATTAAAAAAAGAAAACCTCTTAACAAGAACCAAAAAATAAAGTGTAATGAAACAGGACATATAAAATTAATTTAATATATTTAGGCACGTACAAAAATCTTGGACTCACCTGCAGGGTTTCTTTTTTGTTCTAAGACCACAATAAGTCCTACGACAAATGGCTGAAATTAAATATGAAATAAACTAATGTTGGTTGGGCTAATTAAAATTATGAATTAATTTACTTCTACTTAGGAATGTTTCATTTTGCCCCCCCAACCATCATCTTTACACACACACACTTAAATTGGAATGTAGATCTTGGTGTAAAAAGAACTCCTGCTTGTTAAGCATTTAAGGTTTTTAGACTGGCTTGGGGGAGGGGGTGCCATTTTTTGCATTTAATATGAAAATTAGTTGATATGCCCAAAAAGAAATACTTACATTGCCACATTAAGAGATTACAAGTGAAAAAAATACAACAACAATATGTATTATGACCACACGCACCCTTATAGCCGACCAACCAACCAGCCAACCAACAAGTCAAGCCACGTTAACTGATGATGTGATGCAATCTCACAATGGAAATGGATTTTTATTACCAACAGGGATTGTGGCAAAAAAGAAAAGGAAAACAATCCCAGTTAAATTATGAAAGCAACAATAAAAAGGTGGACCTTATCAACCTCGTTGCATTTGCCATATATATTACACCTGAAAAAAAACCATATCACCAGCATTATATTTCACCGGACATATATTTCCCCATTTCGCAATCAACTTTTGTGGTTTATTTATTTTTTGGCATTACAAAAAATCTTAAAAAATATTTTATTTGTAAACTAACATATTTCGATACTTAGGGTAAAGTGATTTAATTGGCGATTATTTTTTAGAAGAAAACATTCACAATCATAACGAAAAATGAATATTCTGTATAAGATCTCCTAAGTTTAAAAAAATTGTATTTTTAATTTAACTCCTGTGTTTGACTTTAATCTTAAAGAAATACCCAAATATGACGGAATCGAAAGGTGGCAGTCGTGAATTTTTTAAAGAATATTTTTTTGGGGTCTAAAATGAGCATAGATTTTTAAAGAATATTTTTTCCAATGCCTAATTTGCCAGTGGGAAAGGTGTGGTATTGTTTGTGAATGCCTTGTTAACCTCGAAGTGAGGCTCCAGCGAAATTCTCATGCAGTTTATGTCGTTGGTCAGCTAAGTACTTCGCTTTGTTACAAGAGACATTTGGGTATGAAAGGTTTTTTGTATAGAAGCAATAGCTTCTGGGGAGAATATCTCAACAAAAAACTAAGGGAACTGATGAGGATCAGTGGCGTGATCCGAAACTATAGTCTTCCCTGCCTTACCCCTCGGCAAACAATGCCATACATTCCCCACTAATAAATAGTTGTTTTTTATAAAAACAACAAACTGGGATTCAGCCTGACTATTTTGCAAAAACAAAATACAAATGGTATCCCAAATAAACCGCCAACACTACTGAATTTTTAAGAATAATTTTTCAAGACCCAAAATAGGCATGGATTCCTTAAAGAATATTTTTCCAAGGCCTAAAATAGTCGTTGATTTTTTAAAGAATATTTTTTCAAGGCCTATTTAAGGTGTGTAAAGTATATTTTTAAGGCCTAATATAGGCGTGGATTTTTTAAAGCATTTTTTCAAGGCCTAATATTGGCGTGGATTTTTAAAGACATTTTTTCAAGGACTATATATATTTTTTTTCAAGACCTAATATTAGCATGGACTTTTAAAGAATATTTTTTCCAGGTCTAAAAATGGGGTGGATTTTTTAAAGACTACTTTCCAAGACCTAGCATAGGTGTGGACTTTTAAAGGCCCTAACGTAGGTTAAGATTTTAAAAAAAATATTTTTTCAAGGCCCAAAAAATGGATGAATTTTTTTAATACACATCACACATTTTAATACACATCATTTTAGACTTAATTGATTACGCTGTGCCAAATTTCGTGCAAATCGAAAGATATAAAGGGATTTTGGCGCCCCATTTACATTAAATCGGACGGAAATATATATGGGAGCTATATCTAATTCTGAACCGATTTTCAGGAAACTTAACACACATGATGTCAGACCTAATTAATTACGCTGTGCCAAATTTCGTGCAAATCGAGACATATATAGGGACTTTGGAGCACCATTTACATAAAATCGGACGAAAATATATGGGAGGTATATCTAAATCTGGACCGATTTTTCCCAATTTCAATAGGGTTAGTCCTTGGTGACCAAATAAGTGACCTATGCGTTATTTCATCCAAATCGGATCATAAATGCGACCTGTACTTTGTTCACAAAAATACATGGACGGACGGACAGACGGACATGCGTAAATCGACTGAGAAAGTGATTCTATGCATATTCTCAAAAGGAACCAGGTGTCTATCTCGTTTCCTTTTGCCTGTTACAAACATATGTACAAAGACATAATACCCTGTACCACAGTGTGGTGAAGGGTATAACAATAGGGTGGATTTTTTAAATTAATATATTTTCAAGGCCTTATGTTGGTGAACATTAAAAAAAAATAATTTTCAAGGTATGGGTGGATTTTTTTAAAGAATATTTTTTCAAGGTTCAATATAGTTGTGTAATTTTTTACAGAATATTTTTAATGGATTAATATAGGCGTGGATTCTTAAATAATATTTTTCCAGGCTTAAAATAGGCGTGGATTTAAAAAAACTACATTGCCTAATATAGGCCTGATTTTTTAAATAATAATTTTACAGGGTCTAATACAGACTTAGATTTTTTAAGAATTTGATTCAAGGCCTATTAAAAAAAAACCAAGGCAGGGTTTTTTAAAGACTACTTCAAGACCTAATATATTAATAATAGACTTAATGGGGTCGTTATATGGATATAAGCAATGCTATGGATGAAAGAATTTCCATAAAAGGAGGCTCCTCAATGTCATCTAACAACAAAAATGGTCTTCTATTAGTCTTCTAAAAAAGAAATATCTCATAGTCTTTTGAGTAAGAATGTCTCATGTTCTTCTGAGGAAGAAGACCTCATCGTCATCTATTGGAGAATACCTGATGGTCAATACAGACGAAGTCTTTTTCGTATTATTCTTTAGAAACTCTTTTTCTGTGATAGACCTCATGGTATTTTATTTGAGAAGACTTCATGTTCTTCTATAGAAAAAGACCTCCTGACCTTTAATTGAAGAATATATGATGATTTTTTTTTTTGCGAAGGCCTCATTGTCTTCTAAGGAAGAAGACCATATGGTTCTTTCTGGATTTTTTTTAAACTACTTTTCGAGACCTAATATGAGGGTCTAAAATTATTCAAAAGAAAAAAAATTAATTGATTTTTGTGTGTAAATTTATCTCCATTATCTAATTTGCCAAATAATTACCAATCGATCTCTTGCATCTTTATTTATCCCTGATTTTGTCTAATTTTTCATTCATCTCATTACAGTTGTTATGCATAAGGAAAAGGAGGAGAATGGTGGCAATTCAGTTTTACCTCATATACACGCACACGATGGCTATCGGACACGAGAGTTGGGTGCCTTCGAGCATGGTCTATTAGATGGTGATATGTTCCTGCAGGTAAGTTGGAAAAGAAAAAACCCACACACAAAGAAATCAAAGATATTTTTCCTAAGATAGATATACTGGATTTGATATTTGTGATTAGTTGCGAGCATTTGACAAATCGTAAAGAGAAAATAATATTATATTTCATGCTAATCTAACCAAAAAACAAGAGGCCTAAAGCTTGAAGTTCGAAAAAAAAAACAACAGACAGTAGCTGTATGTGTTTAATAATTAAATTGATGTGTTAATTAATTATTTAATTAATGATGAAAGTGAGGCGGTAGGGTACGAGAGACATGTAGATATTCTAACATTTATTTCTTTCGTCTTCATCATTTGTTTCGGGGATTTTTTTCTTTTGATTGAGTTAATGAATGTCTGCAAGTTTACGCAGAGCATATATAACCGAATGACTGATTATGAATAGAAATTATTAATGCTAATGCCAAAAAATAGTAGCAACAACAATAACAACTTCATTTACATTTGATGAAGACAAATTATGTGCGGTGTGGTTTGTATGAGATGGGACCAACCCACAATAATTGATTAGGGGGTTTTGAGAGGCTTATTTTGAAGGGGATGATACAGGGAAAGGTTTGACGTACATATGGAAACTTTGTTTGGGCTTTTTTTGCCATCGAAGTTATCAATCATTGGGAGGTTTTGGAGGGCATAGAGGGGGAGGGAAGGCTTATATAAGAAAAAGTAGGCTAGAAGGCGGTCTAAGGATATAGATTTTTCTATGGGTACATTTTCTACCAATGAAATAACTTCTTTAAATAGAATATGCTCCAAGAATATTTTTCAAGGTCTAAAATATGCGTGGATTTGTTAAAGAATATTTTTTTCAAGCCCAAAGTAGGCGTGGATTTTTTAAGAAAAGTTTTTCGAAGGCCTAATGTAGGCTTGGATTTTTTAAAGAATATTTTTTGAAAGCCTAATATAGGCGTTGATTTTGAAAGACTACTTTTCAGGGCCTAATATATACGTTGAGTTTGTAATCAATATCTTTCCAAGACCCAATATAGGCGTGGACTTTTTAACGAACGATCGACGAATTTCGGATAAAATATATTTTAAGGACTATAATTTCTGCTATGGGTCCAGACCGACAGTGGTCAGAAAAGACTTGATATAAAAGTAGAACCCTATAAGAGAGGACAAGAGAGAAAATTTTCTTAAAATTGTGATTCTGGATGACAATTTTCTTTTCAGAGAATAACTTCTACTCTTAAAATATGAAATAGAATACCTATGAATATAATACCTTCAATGGATGAACGAATTTTGTGGATAGACATAAACCTATATACGAATAATTTTTATTCTACCATAGAAGAAATTTTCCTTCTTATTTTCATAAACGAATGATTACTGGCTTTTAGAGGATAAGACCCGATGTTCTGTTGTATAATACTGGCCACACAAAGAAGAATATTATTTGGTCTTCTATAAAATAAAACCAGAGCATAAGAAAATCTACTGGACATACTATAGATGGTCACCTATAATACAACATCACATGGTCTCATATAGAATAACAGTTTCTAATTTTCCATAGAAGAATATGGAATTTTCCATAGGAATTTTCTTTCCTAGAATATGGACGACAGATCATCTACAGGAAATATCTGATTCACTATGTGAGGGGACTTTTCTTTGTAAGAAAACCTAATAAGCTTCTATGAATAAAGACCTCATGATCTTGTATGGAAAATCTCCTCATGATATTCGATGGAAGAAGACATTAAGTTCTTCTAAAGTCCTCATGGTCTTTTATGGAAGAAGTCCTCTTGTATGAAAGATGGCCTTAATGTCGTCTACGAAAAAATATGGTCTTCTATTAGCCTTCTAAGAAGGAACATCTCATGATCTGAAAACCTAATGGTATTCTGAGAAGGAATACATCATGGTCTTCTTAGGAAGTATACCGAATTGCCTTCTGTGAAAGAAGAGCTCACAGTCATCTATTCGAGAATACCTGATGGTCAACACAGAAAAACACTATTTTGTCTTTTTTGAACCTCTTAGTCATTGGTAAACCGCAGGGTCTACCTCAAGGTCTTCTAAGGAAGAATAGCAAATAATATTCTGTGGAAGAAGACCTCATGATCTTCTGAAGACCTAATGGTCTTCTGAGAAAGAATACCTCATGAACTTCTAAGGAAGAATACCGAATTGTCTTCTGAGAAAGAAGACCTCATCGTCATCATCTTCTTCTGAACCTATTTTTCTTAGGCAAACCTCAGGGTCTTCCACAAGGTCTTTTAAGGAAGAATACCAAATGGTGTTCTGAGGAAGAAGACCTCATCTATTGGATAATGCCTGATGGTCAACCCAAAAAATATTATTTTGCCTTCTTCTTTAGAAACTCTTTTTCTTTGGTAGACCTAAGGTTATTCTATTGGAGAAGACCTCATGGTCTTCTAGTGGAGAAACACCTCATGGGCTACAATTGAAGAAGACCTGATGATTTTCTTTTATAGAAGGCCTATTTATCTTTCAAGTAAGAAAACCTCATGGTTCTCTATGGAAGAAAACCCCATCGTCGTCTATTGAAAATACTTCTTGGCCAACACAGAAGAAAACCCTTTTGGTTTTCTTCATTTTTATGAAGCCTCAGAAGACCTCTTTTTATATAGCAGACCTCATGGTCCTCTGTGGAAGGAGACGTCATGTTCTTCTATTGGAGAAAGAAGACATCATAGTCTTCTATGGAAGAAGACTTCATAGTCTTATATTGAAGAAGACCTCATAATATTCCACGGAATAAAATGTATTCGTCTTTCATCGAACGAGATATCTTGTCTCCCATCGAAGAAGACATTTGCTCTACAAAACAAGAAGAGGGTTTCTAAAACAATTCATGCTTTTCTATGGAAGAAGGCCTCAGAATCTTCTATAGAAGAATATCTCAAGGCATTCTATGGAAGGAAACTTCATGATCTCCTATAGAATAAATCTTCTTGATTTTCCATAGAAGAAGACTTCAAGAACTTCATGATCTTCTATGGAATAATTACTCTTTATCTTCCACAGAAGAAGACCTCAAGGCCTTATATGGTCTCCTTCCATAGAAGGCTTTCTATGAAATAATTCCTCTACATATTTTATAGGAGAAAACCTCATGATGTCCTTTAGCAGAAACCTCATGAGCTTCTTTTTAAAAAGACCTCATGGGAGATGATCTGATTGTCTGCTATAGAAGAAGTCCTAATTTTATAGAAGAAGACCTACATCTCGTTTTACTGAAGCGCAACAAAAAACTTCTGTTTTTCTGTCAAGGGCGACTGCAAATTCTCAAAAAATTATAATAAATAAGGCGTATGTCCTTCTATAGAAGAATCTGCACAGTTTTTCTATAGGAAAATATATTATGGTCCTCTGAGGATCACAATTTATATCATCCTACTGATTACTTTAATATTCAATTTTTTTTTAATTTTCAATTTATTAATTTCACTTCAAACCTTTTTTCCAAGTTGCATCGAACCTCACATGTTCGATGTGTTATGGAGATAATATTTTTTTTATTGTTGTTGTAGTTTTTTGCAATGATAATTCAAATAACATTTCAATTGAAATGCATGTGAGCATTCATATTGCCCTGTCATTAGAAGTGAATGCAACCCAGACCGAGTGGCCAAACATACAAATGGACAAATACACACACACAACAACTACAAAAAAATCAAATACTACTATTCATAAAAATTCCTTTAATATTTAACAACTACCGATAACGGCTTCTGCAATATTTAGATGGCGTTTTTGTGGTTGTTGTTGTTGTCGGGTTTTTACAAAACAAAAACAAAATCATATATTCACTAACAAGTTCACTTGTTAGACCTCCGACACTCTTTACAACACACACTCCCTCTCTGTCGTCCCGTCTCCCGATCCCTGGTCCCACCACGAAATCTATTCATTCATTCATTGGATGCGTGACAAAATGCCATTTTTAAAAATGATTAGACCGGTGAGTGACTGGGTGAGTGAGTGAGTAAATTGAGTATGTGTCCATGTGACGTGCAAGTACCGAACTTCGTGAAAAACCACAGCACCACTTCGAATGCATTGGGCAACAGGTAAACTTAAAAAAAAATCAAAAATTAAAACTTCAAACTAGCGAGGTGATAAGAAAGGGTGTAAAGGGGAGTGGGCATCTAACCTAGACCAAGCTGCGAATAGAGTAGTGCCACAAAAATTCATGCAGGCAGGCAGGACACGGAACAAGTCAACAGCAACAATGCGACAATAAAGCTAAAAATTGCATACAAAAATGCATTTCCTTTTGGCAGGTTGGCTGATTTTTTGCATAGTCCGACGGACGGGCGGGCGAGCAAGAGAGAGCATAAACAAAAACGAAGAACTCACACTTGTCCTGGCCATCAGGAGTTTGGCGAGCACAAAAAAGGATATGTCTTAGTTGTTGTTGTTGCTGCTACTCTTGTTTTGTGTGTTGTGTGACGTGTCAGGACAAATATGGCCGGAAGTGCACAATTGTGCAACTCAGCAATTAGTACTAGAAAACATGAGAGGTGTTATTGACAACAACAACTACAAGCTAGAACAACAGCAACGACAACTGCGGAAAAAAGTGCCACCGGGAACAAGAACTTCGCCTTGATACAATTTTGGCATATTTCCATCAAATCGCCAACGCTTTTTAAAAAAAAGAAAAAAAAACTTTTGTCCTGGCGAAAAGGTGCATTTGTAAGACAACAACAACAAATCCTCGTTGAAAAGCTTGGACATTTGAAATGCAACAGTAACACCCTCCTCCTCTCTGGGCCTTTGGGTCTGTTTGTTAGACAAAAACAAGTCGTTAAAAAGAAAACAATAACAACAACAGTTGTGTCGTTGCCAGGAAAGGTGGTATTTTTTTTTTGTTTTTTGAAGGACACCCTCCTATCCTGTAGCCAGGTTTGGTAAAACTAGGAAACATAATAAAAACGCAGGTGCATTTTTTCTTCTGGATGCAGCCAACAACAACAACAACAATAATTATAATATTTGAAAAATTTGCATATGGTTTTCAATGAATTTTTGAAACTGTAATTTGACATTGAAATTGAGTTTTTTGTTTTAGAAGTTTCAAGGGTGGTGAAGTGGATGGAAGGGGAATAGGAAGGTGGTTAGTGTTAACTTGATAAATGTTTGAAGGTGGAGGGAGAGCTTTATGCGTCTCAAATTCGTTAGGTACTGAAAAACGTACACGAATTGTTGCCCCAAAGAAGGCCATTGGAACTTTAAAGGATTGGAATATCTTCTAAAGAATTGGAATATCTCCCACTAGAACAGAAGCTTTTCTTCCATAAAGGAGAATAAAATCTTCATCCACAGAAGTCTAAAAAGAATGATTTTTTAAACTACCGTAGGAGCTAAAAATGTTCTCTTCAGAAAAAAACCCGATGGCCTCATTGTCTTCTGGTGGAGAGACCCTTCTATGGAAGAAGACCTCATGGTCTTACAGTGGAGAAACACTCATGGTGTTTCATGACCTTCAACTGAAGAAGACCTGATGGTTTTCTTTTGTAAAAGGCCCATTTATCTTTAAAGAAATAAGACCTCATGATTCTCTATGGAAGAAGACCTCATCGTCATCTATTGGAGAAGACCTCTGGACTAACACAGAAGAAGAAAATTTGGTTTTCTTCTTTGTAAAGCCTCAGAAGAGTTTTTTTATTTAGCGGACCTCATGGTCCTCTGTGGAAGGAGACGTCGTATTCTTCATTTGGGGAATAAAGACCCCATGGTCTTCTATTATGAACAAATAGCAGATCTTATTCTACAGACGATCAGGAGATATACTTTTAAAGAGAAGATTGTGGTGTTTGTTCATAGAAGTTAATTTTCGTAGAAAATGGTCTTCTAAGGAATAATACCGAATTGTTTTCTGAAAAAGAAGACCTCATAGTCATCTATTGGATGATGGTCAACACAGAAAAAAGACTCAAGGTCTTCTACGGAAGAATACCAAATGGTATTCTGAGGCAGAAGACCTCATCGTCATCTATTGGGTAATACTTCATGGTCAACACAGAAAAAAAACAATTTTGTGTCATTCTAAAGAACCACTGTTTCTTTGGTAGACCTAAGAGTCTTTTATTGGAGAAGACCTCATGGTCTTCTGGTGGAGAAACCCTCATAGTCTTCTATGGAAGAAGACCTCATGGTCTTACAGTGGAGAAACTCTCATGGTCTTCATGACCTTCAATTGAAGAAGACCTGATGGTTTTCTTTTGTAAAAGGCCCATTGATCTTTAAAGAAAGAAGACCTCATGATTCTCTATGGAAGAAGACCTCATCGTCATCTATTGGAGAAGACCTCTGGACTAGCACAGAAGAAGAAAATTTGGTTTTCTTCTTCTTTGTAAAACCTCCGAAGAGCTCTTTTTATTTAGCAGACTTCAAGGTCCTCCGTGGAAGGAGACGCCATGTTCTTCTATTGGAGAAAGAAGACCTCATGTTTTTCAATTGGAGAACACCCAAGTTTAGTTTTCGTGGAAAATCCGTACTTTTTCAATTATGAACAACTAGCAGATTTTATTCTACAGACGATCAGGAGATATACTTTTAAAGAGAAGATTATGGTACTTTTCGTCTTCTATGAAAATACCACAATTTTAAAATATCAAATGGTATTCTTCTCGAAGGACATACAGTACCCTTCAATACAATTTCGGGCATTCTCCTGCTGAAACTGGAAATCATTTGTCTTTTGAAAAAAAGTAGGCGTTGTGGTGTGGAAGAAAAAAATATTTATTTACGTGGACAAAAAGCCCCCATAACGGGTCTTCTATTCGTTCCAAAATAGGTCTTCTATCCGTAGAACGTCTTTCAACTACAGATGGCTTACGATCCATTAGAGGCCTCTGATCCATCAAAGGTCTTCTGTCAATAGAATATTTTTTAGTAATAGAAGGTCGTTGGTCCATAAAAGATCTTCGATAGAAGCCCTTCCATCCCTATATGGTCTTCGATTCATAGAAAGTCTTCGATCCGTAAAAGGTATTCGATCTGTTGAAGGTATTCGATCCGTAGAAGGTCTTTGATTCACAGATGATTTTCTTTGCATATAAGTTATTCTTCATTAAAGATATTCCATCCACAGAAGACCTTCTGGTCCATAAAAGGTCTTCTGTCAATAGAATATCTTCAAACGATAGAAGGTCTACTAACCATAGAACCACTTCGATCCACATAAGATATTCAATTCATAAAAGATCGATAGCAAATCTTCTACCCATAGAATACCTTCAATCCGTCGAAGATTTTCTTTTCATATTTTTTTCCAAAGAAGGTCTTCGATCTACACATACAAGAACTTCGATCTCAATATTTGTTATCCATAGAGTCTGAACCATTAATAAAAGGTCTTCAATCCACAGTAGGCTATTTGCGCATACCAGGTATTCTATTCAGAGAATATATTCGATCCATAATATATTCTCTGAATAGAATAGATCGTGTATCTATAGGTGATCAAGGATCCATAGAATATCTTCCATCTATAGGATGGTCTGCGGTCCGCAGAAGGTGTGATTTATTTAAACAACTAAAAACCTTCCAAATACCTTCCAAAAGTCTTGTGTAGAAGATTTGTTTATTTTTTGAAGACCTCTGAACTGCTTTTTCAAAAAGGCCTCTCAAAGATGTTATATCTCTAAAGGGCCTATAAAAGGCCTTATATTGCTGGAAGATTTTTCAAAAGGCTTTTACATCCAGAAGAGGACTTCGAAGGACTTCATTTTCGAAAAATATCACAACGGCCCTCACTATGAGACCCCTCAAATATCGTATACTTGTAGAACTGATCTTAAAAGAATCTCATCTCTAGATGACATTTCAAGGGTCTACTATCTCTAAAATACCTTTCAAGGGGTCTCTTATTTCTGGAAAGCCTCGTAAATACCTATATAGGTCTTAAATATATAAAAGTTTCCAAAATTCCTCTAAAAATATTGTATAAGGTAGAAAATGTATTATAAACATCTTGAAGACTTCTTAAATATACATTTCTGGACGACCTCTAAATTTTCCTTACTGGGTGACATCTCGAAAGACTTCTCAAAAATCACATATCTCTTATGAAAGATCTGCCATGGACAGGCAATCTTGCAGACGCATCTTATATGCCTCAGACGACCTCTGAACATTTTCTTATAAGATACCTCTTTTTATCTCCGAAATATTTCACAAGGTCACTTCTAGTCAGATTTCTCAAAGAACTGATATTTCTGAATGATTATCATATCCTAAGGCTGTACTACAGGGTTCATAGGTCTACTATATCTAGAATACCTCTATCATTGCTTCTACTTCCGGAAAACCTATTAATGGCATCTTTTTCGGGTCTTCTGTAAGGTATCATACATATAAAAGATCTTTCAAAGGTTATATCGTTTTTAAAAAGACCCCTCAAATGTCTAAAGATCTCTAAAAGGCCTCCAATAGGTAAAATACCTCTCAAATGTATTCTAAGGCCTTCCAAAGATATAATAATATCATGGATCTTCTATATGTAGAATTCCCTTTATTGAATATAAAAACCCCGTCTCAGATGTATTCTTCAGATATAAGGTCCATTTAGGCCTTCTTCAGGTGAAAAGTAGATAGTGTATAGCCTTCGGTATTTTAAAGACCTCTCGCAGCTAGATATTTATTCGGGTTCTCAAAGTATATATCAATACCTTTGTTATTAACAGAATTCCTCTAACATCTGTTATATAGAACTAGAAGCACCGCCCTCAAAAATTGTCCACAAATGGTAAAAAAAAATTTCCCCAATCTTCCCCAAACCACCCTCGTTTCATATTTATATTCACATTTAATCGGCTCCATTGACTGGGGGAATGGTGGCCGGTATATATTACACTTGAATGATCGTGGCTAGCTGTTAAAATCTCCAACGAACAACATTAAACATCCGCTTATTTGCCAACAATAATAATAACAACAACAACAAAAACAACCACAACATATTCGTATTATGATTCTTTGAATGACCGACCATGCCAACCAACCAGCCGACAAATCAACCCGACCAGTGGTCGGTGTGAGTCTGTGATCTTTATGATGATTATTGATGAGTTGGTGAGCTGAACTGAGGAAATGCCCCTTTTTGTTTTTTTTTTTTTTTGGTTGGTCTTGATGACAACGCATATCCTTTAATATGCCTCACATAACGCTGTGTGGACCGGGCGGGGGGAGGGTTGGAGGCCGATTAAAGGATTTTCGTTAAGATTTAACACTGATGCATTTTAAATTATGACGCCACTTAAGATTTTATGATGATGCCCGGTATGCAGCGAGCAGAATGGCACAAAACTTTAATCATCAAATGGCGATTTGTTACTGCTTAAGAAGATGACTTTAAGACAGAGCGGAGCGGAGTAGAAATGAGCTGAGCAGTGCCAAACTGCGTTGTGGTCGTACCAGGGCGTTAATGATGCATGCTGTGCGTTTATTATTTGCCACAGCAAACTTGCCATTTCTTTGTAATTCTATAAAAGAAAAAGGATGGATGGATAAATGGATCCATGTGATTGTGAATGTTGTTGTTGTGGCTATTGTCGGATTGTGTGGTGTCATTTGTTTAGCTCCATGGACCATGGACAAAAAATATTCATATGGCAGGTACCATATCATAATGTGATTTCATTCATTTTTCTTCATGGTTTCTTTTGAATTTGAGAACAAGAAGAGATATTCCCGTCTCTTCTTTTGTTTTGGGAGAGGTGAGAGGTATCTTCACAACCCTGGTCAAGTGATATTTAAATACTGAAATATTAATTATTACTACTTTGGTTTTAAAACCAACTACTGTTGTATTGGTCATACTAAAACATTGCCTACAACATGCAACCTGCTTCTACACCTCTCTCGCGCCACCACCGTTTTACAAATGATCATGTTGTCGTCATTAGGTGTAGCTTAAATTTATCTTGTTTTCCAGCCATTGTGGGCTGGAAAGCTTCACCGTTTGACTCAGGCGGCATTTGCTCAAAAACGAAACTAATCACACATCCTTAAGCTCCACTTGAGCAAAGGGGGTCCACCTTAATGTGATGCTTGTTAATTGATATAGGAAATTTGTAATGTTAATTGTTTAAAATTAGGCTCAGCGAAGAAAAAAAATGTTCTGCGCAAGTTGTTGTTGTTTTTTTTTTAATATGTTATTAATTTAGTTGTAATGTAGAGGTGTTTGTTTGAAACAGGTTGATTAGGAAAACGAATAGGTGAAATGTCTCTAATAGATTTTCTATAAATATGAGAAGGACTTTGTTCGATTTTCCATATACAGACGACATCTGAAAGATTCTCTAGATATAGAATACCTCAAAAAGATCTTCTAGTATCAAAGTATATATTTCATAGGTACTGTGTTTTTCGATTGAGGATAGATCTTCTACATAAGAGACCCCCGCCAGTCCATGAATATAAATATACCTTCTGGCAATTCTTCAATATACAGAAGACCTCAGATAGCTCTGTAGGGTCATATAAATAATTATTCCAATAATTTTATAGTACTTCGAAATATATATTTTTTCAAAGAAAATGAAAATCCACCCTCTATTTTTTTAATAAATCCACGCTTATTAAATATTAAAAAAAAACTACTCATCTTCGAGTCCAAGAATAACTGATTTTAGAACTCATTAAGTTCGCATGGGCCGAACCTTTAATTCCGTTCAAAATGCCTTAAATCGTTCGAAGATCCTTAAATGCCAAATTACAGCCACTTCGATTAAAATATACCGAAAATGGGTCGAGATCTTTGTATGTCATATCAAAAAATGAACCTATATTAAAACCAGTAAGGAAAGTAGTAAAGTCGGACTGGGCCTGGGCTATATGATACCATTCACCACTTTGGGTACATAGTCTCCTAACAGAACTTTGGTGTATAATTTCTATTAAATCGGACGAATATATGTGAGGGAGGTATATCTAAATCTGAATCGATTTCCACGAAACTTAGCACACATCATTATAGACTCAATTCAGTACACTATGCTAATCTTCGTGCAAATCGAAAGATATCTAGGCACATTGGCGCACCATTTACCTTAAGTCGGACGAAAATATATATGGGAGCTAAATGTAAATCTGAACCGATTTCCACGAAACTTAGCACACATCATTCTAGACTAAATTTAGTACGCTATGCCAAATTTCGTGCAAATCGAAAGATATTTAGGTACTTTGGCGCACCATTTACCTTAAATCGGACGAAAATATATATGGGAGCTATATGTAAATCTGAACCGATTTCCACGAAGCTTAACACACATCATTCCAGACTTAATTCAGTGCGCTTTATCAAATTTCGTGCAATTCGAAAGATATATAGGGACTTCGGTGCACTATTTACCTTAAATCGGACGAAAATTTGTGAGGGAGGTATATCTAAATCTGAATCGGTTTCCACGAAACTTAGCACACATCATTATAGACTCAATTCAGTACGCTATGCCAAACTTCGTGCAAATCGAAAGATATTTAGGCACATTGGCGCACCATTTACCTTAAGTCGGGCGAAGATATATATAAGAGCTATATCTAAATCAGAACCGATTTCCACGAAATTTAACACACATCATTCTAGGCCTAATTCAGTACGCTATGCCAAATTTCGTGCAAATCGAAGGATATATAGGGACTTCGGTGTACCATTTACCTTAAATCGGACGAAAATATATAAGGGAGGTATATCTAAATGTGAACCGATTTTCACGAAACTTTACACACATCATTCTAGACTTAATTCAGTGCGCTATATCAAATTTCGTGCAAATCGAAAGATATGTAGGGACCATTTACCTTAAATCGGCCGAAATTATATATGGAAGCTATTTCTAAATCTGAACCGTTTTTTCCCAATTTCAATAGGGTTCGTCCTTGGGCCAAATAAATGAGCTGTGCCAAATTTCATCCAATTCAAATCGTAAATGCGACCCCTACTTTGATTACAATTTAACATCAACAGACGGACGGACGGACATGTATAAATCGACTTAAAAAGTGATTCTATCCATATTCTCATATTCTGTTACAAACATATGCACAAAGACATAATATTGATGTACCACAGTGCAGTGAAGGGTATAAAAATCGACAATTTGTCATTTCTTAAAAATTCACTTTTAAATTATCTTAAAAAATATAATAAAACCAGTGAGCGGAGCAGTATAGTCGGACGGGGCCGACCATAGGATACCCTACACAACTATCATGGAACTCTAACTTTCTGCTGATGTTTATTTCGAGCCTGGGCAATATTTCTGATATTTGCACCGCCTTGCCGATTAGAGGTCAACAGCACTTTTCCCTTACACTGACATATTTTCCGAATATTACTAATATTCAGTCCTTCTAATTACTTGTCCATATTCCCTTCGCCGTGGGTTGTGTTGTGATGTTCAGCTTTCAATTGTGCCCTATAGATCGACTCGAAAAAAAAACACAAAAAATATGTTTTCGATCCATTTCATCCCAAAATGATTATGTGATCATTACCGAAAGTTATAGGCGTTGTACTTGACCATAACTGGAATCTCATGTAAAATTTCAAAGCGATCAGCGCTATAATTCCGCCCTCTAGTGTGGTAATGGGTTACTAAATAATATCTCAGTACGTAAGCACTCGTAAATATTTATGTGTAACTTCCACATCCGATCTATATCAAAACAGCCATACTTATAGGGGTCTTCATTGGCCAGAACTCATCCTACATGCAAATTTGAAGATTGGTCCATAACTGTGGCCTGTATCGTGTTTACAAATTATAATGGACAGACGGACGGGCGGACGGACGGACACACATGTCTAGATCGACTCAGAGAGTCGAGATATGACGACCGGTTTACTTAATGGTGGGTCTAGGATAGGGATACGTAGTTGAGTGCAAAAGTCGACTTGTCGATTTTTTGCCTCTGACCATAAAGTCGATTTTTAGACTTTTCGATTTTTGTCTTTGACTAAAAAGTCGACTTTTCGATCTTTCGATTTTGTCAAAACTGTTCAAAATCGATTTTCGACTTTTACTGACTTCTGCAAAATCGACTAAAAATTAGATTTTCTTATGAATTATTGTGAACAAATAAAGTACAGTTCCGGAAAGTGAAATTTTTGGGCAATTTGAGCTTTGTGATAAAAAACCAAGTATTTATGAAGAAAATCGAAAGTCTAATCTTGAAAAGTCGACTTTACGATTTCCCCATAGATCAAAAGTCGACTTCGACTTTTAGACTTTTCAATGCAAAAAGTCGATTAATCGATTAGTCGAAAATCGATTTACTAGTCTAGGACCATTATTTCGCGGCGTTACAAACTTTTGGGGCTGCACAAAGATATAATACCCTGACAACATAGTTGTGTAGGTTATAAAAATGTTTTGTAAAATATATATTTTCAAAATTCACTCCTAGTTCAGTTCTTGACAAATACTAATTTATATTTTCATTATTTCTATAAAGAAATACTTTTGACAACTATTCGATTATATTTGTAGTAACCCCTAACAAATTTTCTTCCTCGAAGAAGCTCCATTATTAATTTTGGAAAAAAAATAACCAATTTTTGAATTGCATGTGGCATGGATTCCATGTTTTCGCCAGTCTGCCTGCACTTCAAAATGTGTGAAATATTTTTTGTGTGTCGATATTTAAGTATCGGTTAATAAATTATAATTGATTTCGCGCGCAAATATAGAAAAAAGTGCGTTTTGACTAGTCATTCATTTGTCCATAAATGTATAACTCTGACGGGCTGGCTGTCTGTCCATTGAGTCTATCTTTCCCCCCACCACACACAATTCGACAGCGTTTCATTCAAAATTAGATGATTTTTATGTTCAGCTCTTTTGGGGGTATGGAATTTTAGTAGCTGTTAATTGTTGAAAATCATGCGAATCCTAGTTGAATACTTAGTCTGTCTGTCTAATACAAATACATTCATACATATGTAGGTATGTATGTGTGCGGATAACTGCAAGTGTTTGGTGTCGGTTGTGTTAATAATCATAGATTGGTTTTTTATCACTTTGTTGTAAACAATCTTTTTTATGTGTACGTAGTTGTTGTTGCTTTTTTTATTTTTTAATCATAGCTTTTTTTAATATTTTTATTTACTTGATTATTTTTGTTGTTTTTGCATTCCACCGTCCCTCCTTCCTAGCCACATTGATTGCTGCATTAACGATGTGGTTAATAGAAACTGTAAAATGTAGCTGATTCTTTTTGTTATTTTTTTCTGTGGTATTATATTTTTTTTAATAAATATTTATGTCTTAAATTACAGTTAATCATAAATATTAAAAACTAACCTCACTTACTTAGATTTTATTTTGCCGGCAAACAACAAGGCTTGGTGAAAAAAATAATACGCTAAGTGTGTGAGGCATACATAGAGTCTGGAAAACAAAATAACAACAAAACACAAAAAAAAACTGAAAATGCAGTCATGTATTTTCACGCTCTGGGAACTATGGCTAGCTAGATTTCATTTCTGATCTCTCAATGTTTTTATTTTTTGTTTTTTCCTCTTTCTTAATTTCTATTTGAAAAATATACCATGAGTTTAAGCTTATAAGATGATTAAAATCTTGTGAAAATCAATATTTGAACTAGTAAAATTCCAAAGAAAATTAAAAAAATATACAAACCTAATTTGAAGTCAGGATATGACATCAAAAATTTTTGTTTTAAGAAATTTTAAATGGTATTTTGATAAATTTTTTCTATAAATTAAAAATTTCAGATTTTTCTATAAAAAATATTTTTTTGTCCCCATACGATTAATAATTGTTTTCTGTAAAAAATCATTTAAACAATCTTTTGTATAGAAAACATAATTTGTACCTTGAGAAAGTTTTTTTTTCTATTGAAGAAATAACATTTTCATTTAAGACAATTTTATTTTCTATAGAGATTATTTGTCATTTAGAAAATCTTTTGTATAGAAAAAAACAGTAAGGAAAGTAGTAAAGTCGTACGAGGCAGACTATATGATACCCACCCAGATGCATCCTAACATACGTCGCATTTTTATCCAAATGTCGACCGATTTGGATCAGCATTATGATTTACATTATGTAAATCGATTTAGAGCAAATATCAATCGGACACGGTCGAATATATATATATATATATATATATGTCATTCTCGGACGAAAATATATCCAAATCTGAACCGATTTAAAGAAAACTTCGCACACCGTAGCTGTGCAAACTTTTGTGGTATTCGGCCTAACTTTTGGGTCTTTTATGCACCATTTTAACAAAACTTGACTTACGTTAGGCTACACTAATATCAGTACTTTGGGTAAAAGGTTGTGTCAATCGGGAATATCTTCGGACGAAAATATATATGGGACCTATATCTAAATCTTAATTGATTTCAACAAAACTTGACGCACGTTTGGCTATACAAATATCAGTACGTCTTGCAAAATTTTGTATCAATTGGCCGAATTTTGGGTCTTTTGTGCACAATTTACTTAAAATCGGACGAAACTATTTATGAGAGCTATATCTAAATCTGAACCGATTTCAACAAAACTTCGCATACATCAATTAGGACCTAATTCATTACTCTGTAAAAATTTTGTCTTAATCGGACAAATATTGGCAGTATGGTGCACCATTTACATAAAATCGGACGAAACTATATATGGGAGCTATATCTAAATCTGAACTGATTTCAGCAAAACTTCACAGACATCAAACTAGACTTAATTTAGTACGTTGTGCAAAATTTTGTCTTAATCGGATAAATATGGACGGTATGGTGCACCATTTACATAAAATCGGACGAAACTATAAATGGCAGCTATATCTAAATCTGAACCGATTTTCCCGAAACTTAACACACATAATTTTAGACCCAATTCGGTACGCTATGCCAAATTTCGTGCAAATCGAAAGATATATATGGACATTGGTACACCATTTACCTTAAATCGGACGAAAATATATATGGTAGCTATATGTAACTCTGAACCGATTTTCACGAAATTTAATACACATCATTCTAGGTTCAATTCAGTACGTTGTGCCAAATTTCTAATCGTAACATATATAGGGACTTTAATGAACCATTTACATAAAATCGGACAAAAATATATATGGGAGCTATATCTAAATCTTAACCGATTTTATCCAATTTCAACAGGTTTCGTCCTTGGGCAAAATAAGGGACCTATGCCAAATTTCATCCCATTCGGATCATAAATGCGACCTGTACTTTGTTTACAGTTTAAGATCAACAGATGGACGGACGGACATGCATAAATCGACTTAAAAAGTGATTCTATGCATATTCTCAAAAGGAACCATGGGTCTATCTTGCTTCGTTTTGCCTTTTACAAACATATGCACAAAGACATAATAAACTGTACCACATAATAAACTGTACCACAGTGTGGATAAAAAATATACTTGGAAGAAATTAAAAAAAAAAAACTTCTTACAATATTCTTGAAAAATATTTTTTTAAATATCCGCTTCTGTATATATTTAAAAAAAATATTTAATTTATTTACATCCGTTCTTGTCTACTTTGAAAAAATTTTTTTTTTAATTTATTTTTTAATCCACGCCATTGAATCCACATGAAGAATGTTTTCATGGAAAATCTCCTGCCACAGAAAATCTACAGTTTTGACTGTGATTGTTCTTTTTCCTTTAAACCAGATTGAAAAAAAAATATTTTTGGTAACATCCGTTAAAATCCCTTAACTGAAATCCTTTGGCTTTCACAATTCCCACTCAATCTTATTCTAGTTAAGGTATACGCCCATTTCCTATTTCTTTTTTTTAATCTTCAGACCAAAACATCATACATGTATGTAGCAACTATCATCCACTGTATTAAAATGTCATTAACCCCAAAGCCAGAGGGATGTTTATTTGTATGCGGAATAGATTCGAAAAAGCGGAGATGTGTGTCTGTCAAACAATAAAATATATTTAAAATGTAATCAAGATGACCAGATGATGAGATGAGCCAAGAGGAGATGAGATGAGCTGAGGACGAGTCGAGTGATGTGTAAAACTGGTAGTTTTCTTATGTAGTGTAATTAACCCTATGGCTATCAAAAACCTACAAAGATTCAACCACATAAAAATACAACGACGAAGAATCAAAAAAAACAAAGAAGACGAATTTTCCAAATTACAAAAACAACATAAAATAACAACAATTAGAGTAACAATGAATTCAGATAATTACCAAAACAATTTAAGATTAACGAAAGACTGGCTGCCGATGCTGCTGCCGCAACTATGGTGTGGTATGATGTTGACGGGGGGATAATAATGATGATAACGTAGATTGTGAAGATGTGGATAATGAGAATAACTGACATACATTTTTACACAATGATAGACAGACGCCAGAAACCAAAAAAAAAAAACGAATTTATGAATGAAATCAAAGAAAAAAGAAAAAAATGAATGAAATAAAAACCCCCTGAATTCAAACCACAACAGGAAAAAATGAAACCTGTTGTTGGAACAACCTGAGATGAATTAAAAAAAAAAAAACTTCACCAAAAACAAAAATACTTTAATTTAATTGGCTATCATTTCCTGGACACAGTCTAAGGCGGCCCCATCAGTGGTATCACTGAATAAAAATAAAAAAGGCGAATGATTTTTAAGCTTTGGCCACACTTTTTCCAAAATAGTTTGAAAAAAAGGTGATTATCTTTGGCCGACTGGATAATGGTATTGGTAATCAAAATTGTAATATAAAATGGGATTCAGAGTTTTCAGCTACTCGTGCTTAATGATTAAGAAAAAAAATAGTTTATTATTTTCACCCAAAGAGCCAAATTTAATTTCATTTAAAAATAAAATCTCCCTTAGACCTATAAAATAAAAATAAAATTTTTTGCAAATATTATTTTTTTTCAATCAATAATAAAATCAATTTTCATTGTCATTTCATTTCCACCCATTACAGCCTCAAAAATTATAGTTTACATTTTAAATATCAGTAATAAACCAAACACAATACCAACAATTACAGTTTACAATACTAATCTGAAAACTTATGTTTTTTCAGTTAATAACATGTTTCGGAAAATGTTAAGTCAAGTGTAGAGATTTACAGAGGCAATTATTAGGAATAACAATTTCCGTGAGATTTTTGTATTTTTTAGAATAATATCAGCAATTAAGTTTGAAGGTTTGTGACGCTGTTTTCAATTAAATATTACGCATTTTAAAATAATTCAATTATGATAGCAATATTTAGCTGAAGATAAAATGTGGCGCCCAACGTGGGGTACTTGCATATTTTTCCACGGACTTGTAATATAAGAGTGGATTGGAAACACTATTTTTCAAGCATCAAAGGAAACTTGAATTTAAAAAATATATATTTTTTTCATGAATAACAATATGATTGATTTTTTTTTGAAACTCGGTATCCAAACCAAGGTGTACGCATAATTCAAAAAAAAAAATATATATATATATATGTTCTTAAATATCACAAGAATCTTGGATTTATAAATATACTAGCAGACCCGGCAAACGTTGTTTTGCCCTAAGAATTGCATCAATTTAGCACCCAATCTCTAATCGGGCAAAATGCAACGAAAATATATAGCGCGCCATCTTTCGGATGAACTTAAAATTAAACAGAAACACTCCTCACGCCCCATAAAGCATATACATAAAATTTTGTGAAAATCGGTGTAGTAGTTCTTGAGTTACGGTGCAAAACCACAAAAAAAAAATAAATATTGCGCCACCTGTCGGATGAACTTCAAACTACACAGAAACACTCCTCACGCCCCTTAGACCCTGCACATACAATTTGGACAAAATCGGAGCAGTAGTTCTTGAGTTTAGCGATCACGAACATACACGTATTTTTTATATATGGAGATAGAGATATATTTTCAAGTATTACAAAGAGCGTTAATTTAAAAAATAATATTTTTTATCATCAAAACATTATGAAATTTAATTAGATTATTTAAAAAATTTCAAATTAATTTTTTGATACTATATATACATATATATTCGAAATAATTAATATTTAATTTTATATTTATTAAAATTTCAAATAATATTTAAAGAAATTTAAATTACAGTTTACTATTTTTTAATTAATTTTTTTTTTCATTTCCAGGCCTTAAATGGTTTTCTTATGATCCTCACCTGTGATGGTGAAGTGTTTTTTGCCACACACAGTATAGAAAGTTATCTGGGGTTTCATCAGGTAAGTTTGAATCCTAAAAAATATTAAACTGTCAATGCCCAATAATAATTGAGATGTGGTCCATATACTCTTTGGAAGATCATTGAAATGGAATCGACGAAAAAAAAATTGTTATCCACATAGATATTTGAACCAATAAAAACCATACACATACCATCCTGAAATCTATGAAAAATGTCATGTCAATCGGGCAGAATGTATGGGAGCTATATCTAAACCTGAAGCGATTGAAGGCATCAAGCGATTACAGGAATCAATCTGGACTTAATTCAGTACGCTGTGCAAAATTTGGTCTCAATCGGTCAAATATTGGGAGTTTGGTGGACCATTTACCAAAAATCGGACGAAACTATATATGAGAGCTATATCTAAATCTGGATCGATTTCCACAAAACTTCACAAACGTCAATCCGGGATTAATTCAGTACGCTGTGCAAAGTTTTGTCTCAATCGAACAAATATTGGGAGTTTGGTGCATAATTTACCAAAAATCGGACAAAAGTATATATGGGAGCTATATCTAAATCTCAACCGATTTTTCCAAATTTCAATAGGGTTGATCCTTGGGCCAAATAGGTGACATGTGCCAAATCGGATCATCCAAATCGTATCATAAATGCGAGCTGTACTTTGTTCAAAAAAATACATTGACGGATGCATAAATCGGATCAGAAAGTGATTCTATGCATATTCTCAAAAGGAACCATGGGTCTATCTCTAACAATGCTCGCGAGCATTCGCGAACATTTGTTTTTGAGTTTTTCAAAAGAATGTTCTTCAGCAACAAATGCTCGCGAAAGAAAGAATCGACAAATGCTTGTTCATTCATTGTACCTTCATCAGTCGGGATAAATTGAAAACATTCGAATTCTCTCTTCTTGAGAGATAGCGTATTTTAATCGTTCTTCGCACCCTGCTAATCAGGCTTCTATAGGAAGGTTACTCAACATTCTATAGAAAGGCTACTGAAACTTCTATAAAAAGTGATTTAACCTTCTACAGTAAGGTCAATTCAGTCTATGAATGCCAATTCAGCCTAGGAAGCATTATTCAGCCTAATATAGGAAGGCATTTTCGGCCTTCTAATTGAATTCCCTTCCAGCCCTTTATACGAAAATTTCCACTTTGATGGACTTTCAAAAATATTCTTTAGAAAAAAATATTTTTAAGAAAATCGACAACCTATTGGCACTTCAGGATATACTTTTTTTTAAAAAATCTCTACATTCACTACTTCAAAAAAATATTTTTAAAACGTTCACATCAATTAGTTTATTCCATGTTTGTTTTTTTATCCACGCCCTTGCAGAAGTTAAAAAAATAATGTTTAATAATAATATAAAGTGTTATATTTGTTAAATATATTTTACAAAACCCAGCTTTAATAGTTCTTCAGAAAGTATTTTTTGTATTTTTATTAATCCTTCAAAATTTTTCTTTATAAAAAATTTATTCAGTATACAAAAATCTATGTAAAATGTCACATTTTCTAAGTAAAAATAGTTTCAAGTTTTACCGCCTAACCTACATACATAGATACGTGTGGTTGTATATTATTGACTATGAAATCAAATATCATTAATCCTTCGTTTGTAACCTAAAACAGTGCTTCCCATCAAATCAAATCTAAAATCGTTTCATACTACACAACCTGTTATGAATGCATTCAAATTCTCACATAGGTTGTATTACACACTAGAAACGAGGTTGATATTAAAAAAGACTAAGTCGATAGTTTATAAAATTAAAAACATTTAAACTGTGTCTTTGCCTTGAACCACTAAAATCAATTGTGTTATCTGAAAATGCTCTGAATTTTGATTTTTCATTTTCTGGACATAACCCATTTCCCCCTAATAATCCCCATTCCTACACTATCATCCATGTATCTCCTGCTAGTTTGTTTGTTTGTTTTCATTGTTGTTATTGCTGGCAATAAATAATAAATCAGCACCGAATTCAAGAATACAGCGGGAGTATTGCGCAATCGCACACAATCGTTTGCCGCCTAAATATGTGACTGTGCGATGTGCCTCTTAGTGTCTCAATGACTGCCTTTGCAGTTTATTTTCCCCCCTGTCATATGTAGTGTGTATTTCTACCAATGATCACAACCAGGGTGATCATTTGGATCACTTGCTCACTGCTGCATCGCTTCCTTTTGTGTGTGTGGTGTGGCCGTTAAACTGTTTGCCAATAATATTGATGGCCTTACGGCAGCTATGTTCATGTTATGTTGTATTCATATCGATATATTTCGATGTGTATGATTGTCTGTCCATTTGTTTGTTTTTATTATTTACATACAACAACCACAACAATATTATTAACTTGTTTTCTGATTCTGAGTTTTGAAATTATGAGAATACAACAGGAAAAAGAAGGGGGTAAAGAACTGTAAGCTTTTGAGGGTCAGTTGAAAAATTTGTGGGGTAAATTTATTTTTTTGGAGGCCCTGGGAAGATCAAGAGTGCCTTTCACTTGAAGCCATTTGGTTTTTTTAGAGGAGGTCTATTTTAGCCAGCGTTTAATTAGAAGACTTCTCAAGGTTCTACAGTAAGTCTTATAAGACGAATTTTGAGCTTTATTTAGACTTTTCCTGAAGCCTATTCTATAAGAAGATCTATCTACTATAAGAAGGTTCGCTCCAGAATTCATTAGGAATCCTTATTTGGCTCCATATGGAAAGTCTCATTAAGACTTCTGAAGGAAAGCCTATTCAATCTTTTGTAGATAGATCTGTTCATACTTCTATAGATAGACTTCTTCATTCTTCTTACATAAAAAGTGGGTCTGTAAATTGAATATAAAAAATAGGCTTCTAAAGAAAGACTATTTTCTTTAGAATATAATAAAAACATCAGTTTTCTTCGGCAAGGCTATTCTAGGGTCTATAGGAAAGATATTCAGGATACAATAGGTTTTCTATAACCATTTAAGCCATTTATTAGATGGCTATTAGAATGCTGGATATATTCGTTAGAAAGCCTAATGTAGCCTTCTATAGAAATAATCATTCTGCTATTCAGATTTCCATAGGAAGGTCTATTCAGTCTTCTATAGATAGAATGATTAATGATCTATAGAAGGATGAAGGATATATAGAAGGATAGAAAAACTTCTACACATAGAACGATTCAGCGTTCCATAGATAGACTATCTATAGGAAGGCCTATGCAATTTTCTATTGGAAAGCCTATTCAGCATTCTATTGGAAGGCTTTATCGGTCTCCTACAGGAGGCTCCATAAGTCTCCTATATGAAGTCTCTATGACCTTACTCGTATAGGAAGCTTATATAACTCTTTATAGGGAGCATATTCAGCCCTCTACAGGAAGGTATTTCTATCTTCTAAGGGACGGTCTTCTATTGGAAACCTACTCTATAGGAAAACCTATTCAGATTACTAGTATACCCTTAGTTCAGGGATCTATACTAACTCCTACAGAAAGGCTATAGAGAAGACTATTATGTCCTTAGTTCGAAATATATTTCGTTTTCTAAGGGAACTCTATTCAGCCTTCTCCATGGAGGTTATTCAGACTTTGGTAGGAAGTCTAATTTTCTTGCCATGTAAAGGCCTCTACAACCTTCTGTAGGAAGCACTTTTCATCCTTCAATAGGAAGACTCATTTGAAAATGCCTACTCAGACTTCTACAGGAAGTTTATACAGTCATCTAAAAAGGTCTCTTCTATGAGGGAGACCACCTCATAGAAGAAAGGTACTCACCATCCTTCGTAATATATATATATACATATATCCTCAGTCCCCTTATAGAAGAGTAGATAAAGTCTTCGTATGGAAATCTGAGTACCCTTCTTATTATATCTTAGAAATATAATTGCAATAAATGTAAGTCCCATAGAAGGCCCTTTGGAAAGTCTTTTAAAATAGGAGGCGCATAAGGTCACATAAGAAGAGAAGACCCCTTAGAAGGACCAAAAACTTCTTTAGGAGTTAAGGTAGCCTTAGAGGACGTCTTGTATAAATATACGATCTATTTATATGTCTTCTGTACTTAAAATACAACTAAGGACGTCTTCGGAAGATAAGAATTACCCTAGGAAAACTTTTACAAAGAGGATACTCTTTAAGATGACCCAACAGAAAACGAAGACCCCTCAGAATGTCTGCTAAGGACAGAAAACCCGTTAGAAGAGATTTAGGAATTCTCCCTGAGATGAAAGTCTGAAAGAAGGAGGGCTCCAAAAAAGGAAACACTTTTTACCCTTCAATAGGAAGAGTCATTTGAAAATGCCTACTCAGACTTCTACAGGAAGTTTATACAGTCCTCTAAAAAGGTCTCTTCTATGAGGGAGACCACCTCATAGAAGAAAGCTATTCGCCATCCTTCTTAATATATATATATATATATATATTCTCAGTCTCCCTTATAGAAGAGACCTTTTTAGATGACTGTATAAACTTCCTATAGATTCAGCCTTTAGTAGCAAGGTCTTTTCACCCTTCAATAGGTCATCCTTCATATGCCAATACCTACTTCAGAGTTCTATGGGAAGGTTATACAATCCTTTGATAGAAGGTATCTTCTATAAGGGGAACGCTAATTATAAGAAAGCTACTCATCATCCTTCGTAATATAGCATATTGTAGGGTATTTGCAATTTTATTTTCATTTCATTAACCCAAGAATATTTACACACCTTTGCCAGAATTTTCCCATATATATCTCAATCCTCAGTCAACACTCTGCCATAAGGCCTTCATATATGAGGTGGTCTCTCTTATAGAAGAGACATTTTTAGAGGACTGTATAAACTTCCTATAGATTCAGCCTTTAGTAGGAATCACTTTTTACCCTTCAATAGGAAGACTGTGCATCCTTTATTTGAAAATGCCTACTCAGACTTCTATGGGAAGGTTATACAGTCCTCTGATAGAAAATACCTTCTATAAGGGGGGACGCTTATTATATGA
>NW_026882201.1:0-40569 GCF_032173495.1 Musca vetustissima | reverse complement strand
ATTTGGAGAAACATCAAAAAGTTATTCATCTGTATTTGCTGGGGAATTCCAATTGACTCGTTACCTGCATTAACAATTGTATCCAACTGTAACAAGCTTGATGCAGCTTCTTCCGCGTCGCTAAGAATACACTGCTTAAATGACCCTCCACCTGTAGCACGACATTCTGCCTTATTATAAACTAACTTCTTCCTTAGCTTGAATTTGTAGTCAGCCCAAACTTTCATCCAACCTTCTCCCGTACGTACTGGCGGTCCTAAAATGTTAAGTTTCGCACTTATTTTAGTCCACTCTTCCTTCACGTTAATTTTCTTTAGGCCACAGCTGTGACCTCTGGCCAAATCTCGATCATTGTGCCAAATTGCTTTTTATACCCTTCACCACACTGTGGTACAGGGTATTATGTCTTTGTGCATATGTGCATATGTTTGTAATCGAGATAGACCCATGGTTCCTTTTGAGAATATGCATAGAATCACTTTCTGAGTCGATTTATGCATGTCCGTCCGTCCATGTATTTTTGTTAACAAAGTACAGGTCGCATTTATGATCCGATCTGGATGAAATTTGGCACAGGTCACTTAATTGGCCCAAGGACGAACCCTATTGAAATTGGAGAAAATCGGTCCACGTTTAGGCATAGCTCCCATATAAGGGTACCCCCCAATTTTCGGTATTTTGGGGTTCTTGAGCGCGTTTTTCAACCGAATACGCTGAAATTTGGTACATTGGGTTCTTATTGGGTACTAAATGTCCCCACAAAAAATTATAAATATAGGTCAATTTTTTCGGGTAGCCCTTATATAAAGGTACCCCCAGTTTTCGGTATTTTGGGGTTCTTGGGCTCGTTTTATAACTGAATTCTCTGAAATTTTGTACATTCGGTTCTTATTGTGGACCAAATTATTCCAATAAAATTTTTTAACTGACGTAAATATATAATAGTATAATTTTGTTTAAATATAGATACATACCTTTTGTTCAACCCCATTTTGTAAATTATATGTTATTACTTTTTAATTCTTTTGCCAATACTTTTGTTTGTTGTCGTGTACAAAATATGTAACGAGAAATTTTGCAGCATTTCTCGTATCAAAACGCCTCCCGTGGTACCAAAATTGTAACAGAATTTCAAACAGAGTTGCATACATAATACCAATTAGTCGTTACAAACAGAGTTGCAATTTGACGTTTACGCCATACACAATACCAATCACTCGTCCGTAATAAGGGTGTATATTTATTTTTCCAATAATACAATAGGTTCAACAAATATTGTTCAACATATCTTTATGTGTGTCAAGCTTTTGTGAAATTTCTTCAACTTTCTTCGACATTTTTGGGCGGATTGTTTAATTTATCTGAAAGAGGAAAATGTTCTTGTTAGTATGTTATATCAAAAAGTATATATGGAAAATTACAAAATTCCATTAAAAAAAATGAAAAATTTTTTTTTGCGACCACATTTATGATTTTTGGTACATAGGCTAAGAAAAATATGCTGATTCGAAATCTGTTCGCGTTCACGAATTCGGATGCTGCACACAAAAGTTATAGCGGTTTTAAATCTTGTATTTCAAATATAAATTTAATGAATTCCTATTTGTTGTAATTCGCGAATTTCTTCACAAATGGATAAATACATTTGTTTTCATTGCACACTAGTCAAATCACATTGAAATACGGTTTAATAGTCGCGAAAAACAAATAAAAGCATGAAAATATCTAAAAATAAAATAAATTAATTTTTGAATTGCCACAAAATGTTTTTTTTTTCAATTGTTGATTTTTTGATTATGGTTAAGATAATACGGTTTAGTGTAGATCTTCTACAACACGTGACGATTTCTTCTACAAATTGTTTTAGATGATTGTTAAATATCGGTACATTCCTCTGTTAAGAGTTTTGACTTTAAAAATGACCAAATATATTGCAGTTAAAGTATATGAAAATGATAAACATTAAAAAGCATACAGTTCGCGTATTAGTTGAAATCAGTTGATGCGTATGCGGTTTTCGTATTAACCTAATCAATCTCTTGCAATAATTATGCATTTTTCGAGGTTTCATTAAGCGGCCAAAGTGTGCCGCTCGATGCACTTTACTATGTAAAAACGCTAAAAATGACTAAAAATTGCGCAACGTGCATACGATTTTTATGCGCATCCGATTTCAGTAATCTAATAAATTGGGCACATTAAATGAAACGCTGTCCATAGCGAAAACCACAGGAAAATTTTCAACGAACAGTTCCAGCAGTTCATTTGCCTCTTTAAGTTCCGATACAGGCGTATGGACTTGTAGGGGTTCTAAATCTACAGAGTAGCTTTAGAGCCGAAAGTATTTGTTGCACAAAGACGAACAACAATAAATATGAATATTAGACAACACAACAAGTATACAGGCGATACTTACGTGTTGCTAATTAGGAACTGGTGGTGGTTGGTAAAATAAAACACTTGTTTAATTTAAAGACTCTGGCGGTCTGAATTAATGTTTTATTCCTTTTAAAAACAATTCTTAATGTTTTAGCGGCAAAGTTATTTAGCTTTCTTTCTTGCTTCTTCTTCTTCTTATTTAGCGATTGGTATTCTCTGATGACGATAGGTAATAGTTGAGGTACCGATAAGTAGACTTATCGATGACATAATCGATGGAACCTCAACATGCCGGGCCCCTTGCACGGGTGCAACAATATAGCAATTTCCATTCTTGGACCCTTGTCATCCATTCTCAGTTTCAAACTCTCTGCAAAGAATACATGAAAGAAGAAAATTCGCCATACTCCATATGACATTAGTAAAATAGACTTTCATTTATTTAAATTATTTCTCTTGTGTTGTTTCATTCATTCATTCACCTCTAGTGACAAACGACCACCTCTAGTGGAAATTATATTAAATTAAATTATGATAAATTAAATTATTATAAATTATGATCAGCTTCGTAGCCACCTCTAGTGGACTTTTTACATATTTCTTATCACCTCAAGTGAATTTCATCATTTAATCCAATTTCATTCTTCGAGGGATCTATGTTATTAAACTTGATCACCTCTTTAGCCACCTCCAGTGGTTATACATATTGTTTTACTATAATCTTAAATTCATATCTTCCACCTCAAGTGGAAAATTTCTTTTTAGTGAAATGAAGAAATACAATTTCATCAAACATTTTCAAATGATTATCTTTTATCATATTGTTGTCACCTCAAGTGACTTTTGACTTAAAAGCGCACAACAAGCTTTTCCAAGCGGTTGATTTGCCATTACCAGACCACCAGTAAATGTGTCTGCGACACAAGGTTCGTTACAAATACAATTTGCATCAACATTTCTTTCGATTCTCACAATATATCCACTCTACACATACTACAAACATGTTTCCAAGTACCAATTCCGACGAAAGGACTTGTATTTCACATCTCACATTTGCTCATTCAATTTATTATATTATTGCTGGTGTGGCACTTTAATGTATTCTGATTTTTGTTTGTCTCTGCCTAGAATTCTCTTATATTTTGTTGTAGGACCATAAATGTACCACCCAAATATTGAATTTTGAGCTATCATACTCCCAAAGATATTTGTTTTAGTTCCATTCAATATTATGGATGGTAATACATCGCTACCAATTAATATATCAACCTCATTCGATTTTAGGAATCCAGGATCTGCTAGTTTTAAATCACGGATTTCATTTCGGTCAAATATTGGAATAGATTCAGTCGGATTTTTACTTGTTAGGCTTTTTAATACTAAAGCATTTACGCTTACCATATTGTTTGCATTTCCACACAATTTTATGTTACACGCTTTATTACTATGTGCAACTACTGAACCACTTATTCCGCTAATGTCAAAATTAGACTCACTTGTTTCAACACCAATTCGGTTTGCCATTTTGCTAGTTATAAATGATCTTTTAGATCCTGTATCTAATAAAGCTCTCGCTGTGAAAGTTTTTTCATTGCACTTGACTTTTACAAGCGCTGTTGGTAACAAAACATCATCTTCACTAATTGTCAAATTAGATTCTACCCTTGATCTTTGTACTGAAGAATTGGATGTACTTGACATGTCATCTGTCGTGACATGCGACATTGTTTGTATATTTGCTCCCGACGGAGGACTTTGTAACCCAATTCTTGCTGAGTCCGTACTTGTAGGTAACTGATATGTATTTTCAATATGTAGCTTAGAGTGGTGTTTTTTCTTACAGTATAAACATCTAAGCGCACTGAAACATTCTCTTGAGTTATGCCCACTCTTCAAACAATTATTACACAAAATATTTTCACGAGCAAATTCAATTCTCTGATTCACTGTCATATTGTTAAATCTCGGACAATTCTTGAGAATATGGTTTTTATCACACATAACGCATCTATTTGTGTGTGTCGTTTGTGCATTTTGATGCACAGTAAATGAAGGTTGTGTTCTAATGGCATCAATTCGCTCTAGAACTTGATGTCTTTTTCTTAAAAATTCTTCCATTTTTGACCATTTTGGGAGCTCTGAATGGGATTCGAGCGATTGTTCCCATAATGTTAATGTCTCAACCGGAAGTTTTGTTGAGCACAAATAAATTAATATTGGATCCCATTGGTCTACTTTTACGTTATGAGCTTCTAAAATAGCTAGACAGTCGCTAACTGTTGATTGAATTCTTTTGATTTCTTCACTATTTTCTACCTTTGCTGTCGAAAGGTTAAAAAGAATATTTAACTGGTTGTCCACTAAAACTCTTAAATTTTCATATCGAATCTTCAAAGCTTCCCATGCCAAGGAAAAGTTTTGATCCGATAAGGGGTAACGATCTACAATTCTGCCAGCCTCACCTTTAGTTTTGTTACGCAAATGGTAAAGTTTTTGAGCTGGGGTGAGTCTGGGATGGTTACCGTAAATGGCCGTAAACATATCTCTAAATGTTGGCCATTCTTCATAACTTCCGTAGAAGTCTTTAGTGTCACAAGGTGGAACTTCAATACAAATATCCGACATATTAAATGCGGTATTTGGGGGATACTGACCTGAATTGTGAAATAGTGAAGGGTCTGTTAAATCGCCTCTAGCGTCATCTGCATTTTTACTATTTCTATTTTTTAAAATTTCTAACAAATTGGCCTTTGTCGTTTGATAATTGTCTCTGGCGGACTCAAACATATCTCTGGCTGTCAATTTGCAATCTTCATCACTTTCTGTAAAGTATACACTTTCAAATGCACTGCGTACATTGTGCCATTCTTCATTCAATGATTCTAATTTAATTCCTATTAAACAATCTGATAGCTCATTTTCAGGAGTGTTATCTATTTTAATGCAAATTTGCAGAAGGTTTTCGGCCTCGTATTCAAATTTAGCATACATTTTTGAAACCATTTTGTAATATTTATTTATTTTAATTTGAAATTTAATTTATTAGTTTTTATATATTTATTATATTATTTAATATTTTTTAAATTGGTTTATTATTTATGAATTTTATTATTTTTGAATATACGAAACACTTCAACTTTCAATTTATTTTAAAAAATAAAAATAAATGAAGTTATATAAATTTGTAATGTGTTTACTGTGTATATTTATATATTCTCAATAAATGTTTATTTTTTAAACTTTAAGAGAAAACTTTATATTATGAATTTATGAAAATTAATTTATTTTATATGATTTTTTTAATTATTTTTACTTTTTAATTATTTGTTCTTTTAATTTTATTATTTTTTGTTGTTTAATTTACTATACTATTATTTTTATAATGGAATTCAATGTGTGTGCTAAATTTTTTGTGATACGTTATAAATCTTACGTTACGTCGCACTAACTACGCAACTTTTAAGGCCACACCAGCTGATCGATGGTCTGTGTAACAAGCAATGACAGTTGACAGATCGATCATACACAACAATGAAACATATGACAAATGTTCGTTTTGTGTTTGTTGTAAATAATAAACAAAACAAATGTAACAAAGCAAATGTGACAAACAAATCTAACAAAACAAATGTAACAAAAACTGATGCAGCAAAGTGAGAGTGGTTTTTATTAATAAATGATGTTAATGTATGTGTAGATTTCAATGTGTTGAACAAATATACATATATAAATATTCTCAGTGGTTATTTGGATTTGTTGTATGTGGCTACAAAAACAAAACACAAAGCCGCCAATTTCACAATATAAAGTGAATTGTTTTGGATTTTTTTTTTTTGAGATTTTGTTTGGCAAATCAGCCGATTCTTTTTAGAAAGGCTTCGAAGGACCATGTACAAGTTCCGATACAGGCGTATGGACTTGTAGGGGTTCTAAATCTACAGAGTAGCTTTAGAGCCGAAAGTATTTGTTGCACAAAGACGAACAACAATAAATATGAATATTAGACAACACAACAAGTATACAGGCGATACTTACGTGTTGCTAATTAGGAACTGGTGGTGGTTGGTAAAATAAAACACTTGTTTAATTTAAAGACTCTGGCGGTCTGAATTAATGTTTTATTCCTTTCAAAAACAATTCTTAATGTTTTAGCGGCAAAGTTATTTAGCTTTCTTTCTTGCTTCTTCTTCTTCTTATTTAGCGATTGGTATTCTCTGATGACGATAGGTAATAGTTGAGGTACCGATAAGTAGACTTATCGATGACATAATCGATGGAACCTCAACAATTCTCATTTAATTTTCTATAGTCACAACATAGTCGTCGTGTACCGTCTTTCTTCTTCACTAAAACTACCGGTGCACTGTATTCGGAGCTACTTTTTGTAACAATTCCATCCTTAAGCCATTCATTTACCTGTTCATCGACTGCGCACTGATCAGGATATGACATTCTTCTAGGTCTTTGTGATACTGGGATTTCATCAGTCAAAATAATTTTCATTTCTACTGGGTGGGATTCAGGTTTGACAGGATTGTAATCTGTTATTAATTTAGTAATTTTATTTCGAGTCTCATTGTCCAAATGTCTAAGATCCAAATCACCTCTAAAATCTTCATTATACGACAAATTTAATATATCTGAGAACTCTGTTTCCAGTTCTGAAATTGGATTATTATCCATAGAACATGGGATCTTGTTCTCGTATATATTATTGGATGTATTAACTCTGCGCGAGAACATCGCTCTATTCGAATATATAATCATGTCAACTTGATTCAATATATCATTTCCTATTATCACAGAATAACCTATATTTGGCTTCTCAAGTATGTGGAATGTCATATTTATTTCGTTATCGTCAACTTTTGCTTTCGTATTTAAGTATCCCAACGTGCAAACAGTTTTGCCGCCTATCCCACTTAAAGATTTAACCTCATCGCCAAGCTTCACATTACCTAGCTCATCTAAAACATCGCTTCGTATCAGACTGACATCACTTCCAGTGTCCACCAGCGCTATGTATCTTTTACCTAGAATTTCAACTTCTTTGAAAATTCTCTGAGTCTGCGAAATATCCTCGGACAATGTGTGGACCATATCTTTTTTGTTTGCACTAATCTTTTCGTCTTTGATTTCTTCTTTCCCGTTAAAATTGCATTCAAATGACTTGTGCCCAAATCCCTTGCACCTAAAACATTTTGTTCCATGGGTCTTGCATTGGTTTGCAAGATGCCCTTTTTCACCACACCTAAAACAACGGACAGACGTTTTATTATTTTCCTCAATTTTTCTGGTTTGATATACTCTGGAAGCGGACGGACTTTCAGTACCTTTCATTTTCTCATAAATCTTTAATTTGGTTTTTAAGTCGTCTATTGTAGTTGCCTGGTATAAAATACTTTTGTTTAATTTAGAATCCGGTATGCCTTCTACGAAATACGTTATTATACTCTCGTCGTCTATATTAATTGGTTGCCCTATTTCCATTAAACCAAACACCAATTCGGTTTGCCATTTTGCTAGTTATAAATGATCTTTTAGATCCTGTATCTAATAAAGCTCTCGCTGTGAAAGTTTTTTCATTGCACTTGACTTTTACAAGCGCTGTTGGTAACAAAACATCATCTTCACTAATTGTCAAATTAGATTCTACCCTTGATCTTTGTACTGAAGAATTGGATGTACTTGACATGTCATCTGTCGTGACATGCGACATTGTTTGTATATTTGCTCCCGACGGAGGACTTTGTAACCCAATTCTTGCTGAGTCCGTACTTGTAGGTAACTGATATGTATTTTCAATATGTAGCTTAGAGTGGTGTTTTTTCTTACAGTATAAACATCTAAGCGCACTGAAACATTCTCTTGAGTTATGCCTACTCTTCAAACAATTATTACACAAAATATTTTCACGAGCAAATTCAATTCTCTGATTCACTGTCATATTGTTAAATCTCGGACAATTCTTGAGAATATGGTTTTTATCACACATAACGCATCTATTTGTGTGTGTCGTTTGTGCATTTTGATGCACAGTAAATGAAGGTTGCGTTCTAATGGCATCAATTCGCTCTAGAACTTGATGTCTTTTTCTTAAAAATTCTTCCATTTTTGACCATTTTGGGAGCTCTGAATGGGATTCGAGCGATTGTTCCCATAATGTTAATGTCTCAACCGGAAGTTTTGTTGAGCACAAATAAATTAATATTGGATCCCATTGGTCTACTTTTACGTTATGAGCTTCTAAAATAGCTAGACAGTCGCTAACTGTTGATTGAATTCTTTTGATTTAAGAATATTTAACTGGTTGTCCACTAAAACTCTTAAATTTTCATATCGATTCTTCAAAGCTTCCCATGCCAAGGAAAAGTTTTGATCCGATAAGGGGTAACGATCTATAATTCTGCCAGCCTCACCTTTAGTTTTGTTACGCAAATGGTAAAGTTTTTGAGCTGGGGTGAGTCTGGGATGGTTACCGTAAATGGCCGTAAACATATCTCTAAATGTTGGCCATTCTTCATAACTTCCGTAGAAGTCTTTAGTGTCACAAGGTGGAACTTCAATACAAATATCCGACATATTAAATGCGGTATTTGGGGGATACTGACCTGAATTGTGAAATAGTGAAGGGTCTGTTAAATCGCCTCTAGCGTCATCTGCATTTTTACTATTTCTATTTTTTAAAATTTCTAACAAATTGGCCTTTGTCGTTTGATAATTGTCTCTGGCGGACTCAAACATATCTCTGGCTGTCAATTTGCAATCTTCATCACTTTCTGTAAAGTATACACTTTCAAATGCACTGCGTACATTGTGCCATTCTTCATTCAATGATTCTAATTTAATTCCTATTAAACAATCTGATAGCTCATTTTTAAGAGTGTTATCTATTTTAAAGCAAATTTGCAGAAGGTTTTCGGCCTCGTATTCAAATTTAGTATACATTTTTGAAACCATTTTGTAATATTTTTTATTTTAATTTGAAATTTAATTTATTAGTTTTTATATATTTATTATATTATTTAATATTTTTTAAATTGATTTATTATTTATGAATTTTATTATTTTTGAATATACGAAACACTTCAACTTTCAATTTATTTTAAAAAATAAAAATAAATGAAGTTGTATAAATTTTTAATGTGTTTGCTGTGTATATTTTCTTATTCTCAATAAATGTTTATTTTTTAAACTTTAAGAGAAAAAATTTTAATATTAATTTATAAATATTTATGTATTTTAAATGACTTTTTATACTATTATTTTTATAATGGTATTCAAAGTGTGTACTAAACTTTGTACGATACGTTATAAATCTTGCGTTACGTCGCACTAACTACGCAACTTGTAAGGCCACACCAGCTGATCGATAGTCAGTGTAACAAGCAATGACAGTTGACAGATCGATCATACACAACAATGAAACATATGGCAAATGTTCGTTTTGTGTTTGTTGTAAATCATAAACAAAACAACACAAACAGATGTAACAAAGAAAATGAAGCAAAAAATGCAACACAACAAATGTAAAAAAATGATGCAGCAAAGTGAGCGTGATGGTTTTTGATAAAAGATGTTAGTGTATTTGTGGATTTCAATGTGTTAAACAAATATACACACATAAATATTCTCTGTGGATACTTCGATTGTTTTTGCTTACAAAAACAAAATACAAAGCCGCCAATTTCACAATATAAAATGAATTGTTTTGGAAAATTTTGTTATTTTTTTTGGAGATTTTTTTTGGCAAATCAGCCGATTCTTTTTATAAAGGCTTCGAAGGACCATGTACAAGTTCCGATACAGGCGTATGGACTTGTAGGGGTTCTAAATCTACAGAGTAGCTTTAGAACCGAAATTATTTGTTGCACAAAGACGAACAACAATAAATATGAATATTAGACAACACAACAAGTATACAGGCGATACTTACGTGTTGCTAATTAGGAACTGGTGGTGGTTGGTAAAATAAAACACTTGTTTAATTTAAAGACTCTGGCGGTCTGAATTAATGTTTTATTCCTTTTAAAAACAATTCTTAATGTTTTAGCGGCAAAGTTATTTAGCTTTCTTTCTTTCTTCTTCTTATTTAGCGATTGGTATTCTCTGATGACGATAGGTAATAGTTGAGGTACCGATAAGTAGACTTATCGATGACATAATCGATGGAACCTCACTGCAAAACACTCTTAACTAAAATTACCGGCGCACTATATTCGGAGCTACTTTTTGCAATAATTCCATCCTTAAGCCACTCATTTACCTCTTCTTCAACTACGCCCTGATCAGGGTATGCCATTCTTCTAGGTCTTTGTGAAACTGGGATTTCATCACTCAAAATAATTTTCGTCTGTACTGAGTGAGATTCAGGTTTGACAGGATTGTAATCTGTTATTAATTTAGTAATTTTATTTCGAGTCTCATTGTCCAAATGTCTAAGATCCAAATCACCTCTAAAATTTTCATTATACGACAAATTTAATATATCTGAGAACTCTGTTTCCAGTTCTGAAATTGGATTATTATCCATAGAACATGGGATCTTGTTCTCGTATATATTATTGGATGTATTAACTCTGCGCGAGAACATCGCTCTATTCGAATATATAATCATGTCAACTTGATTCAATATATCATTTCCTATTATCACAGAATAACCTATATTTGGCTTCTCAAGTATGTGGAATGTCATATTTATTTCGTTATCGTCAACTTTTGCTTTCGTATTTAAGTATCCCAACGTGCAAACAGTTTTGCCGCCTATCCCACTTAAAGATTTAACCTCATCGCCAAGCTTCACATTACCTAGCTCATCTAAAACATCGCTTCGTATCAGACTGACATCACTTCCAGTGTCCACCAGCGCTACGTATTTTTTACCTAGAATTTCAACTTCTTTGAAAATTCTCTTCGTCTGCGAAATATCCTCGGACAATGTGTGGACCATATCTTTTTTGTTTGCACTAATCTTTTCGTCTTTGATTTCTTCTTTCCCGTTAAATTTGCATTCAAATGACTTGTGCCCAAATCCCTTGCACTTAAAACATTTTGTTCCAGGGGTCTTGCATTGGTTTGCAAGATGCCCTTTTTCACCACACCTAAAACAACGGACAGACGTTTTATTATTTTCCTCAATTTTTCTGGTTTGATATACTCTGGAAGCGGACGGACTTTCAGTACCTTTCATTTTCTCATAAATCTTTAATTTGGTTTTTAAGTCGTCTATTGTAGTTGCCTGGTATAAAATACTTTTGTTTAATTTAGAATCCGGTATGCCTTCTACGAAATACGTTATTATACTCTCGTCGTCTATATTAATTGGTTGCCCTATTTCCATTAAACTATATAAATATTCACGCAAAGTCTCATTACTCTTCTTTTTACGGTTAGATAACTGTCTGTGAACTTCTACCGACGATGTCTTCACACCAAATTCTTTCTTCAATGACTCTTTAAGGGTTGGCCAGTTTTTAATATTAGGTTGACTCCTAACATATATTTTGGCTGCCCCTGTCAACAATTGTTTGCCGTATATAAACTTTCGTAAATTATCCCACCCAACTGTACAAGCACAATCTTCGAACTCACGAAGCCATTGCTCAATAGTGGGCATTTGGTCGCCTGAAAAGCTGGAGACCGAATCTTGGATATCCCTCAAAGTAAATAGACTTGTAGCTTGTCCAACTGAAGATGTTGCCTCTCCATAGTCAGATCCTTCGTCCTCAGCCACAGAATGACCGTAATGTTCGAGAAGTCGAGCCTGCAACTCACTCTTATTTCCACTTTTTGCCAAATTGAGCTCACCCAATTTGACTTTCAGATCATCAACTGTCAGTTTTTCTATGCTTTTCCTGTCCATGTCTATCTAGTCTACACAGTCGCTTTACAATAAACCAAAATTATATAACTGATTCAAGTTAAAAATAAAAATTAACGTTATTATTCTTAACTACTACAAGAAAGAAGTTTAAGTGCGAAAAAAAATTTTTGATTATCTTCTTAAAATTTACAAAAACAAAAAATGTACATCTATTTTGAATTGAAATAAAAATACTGTTAGGTCACAAAACAAATTCAGTTTCATTCACCCTAAACAAACAATCAATAATTTCTGCCGTTAGTTCGCAACAACAATTAAAAAAGGCAAAATACGCAGTACCCAAATGCTGCCTTACCGTTAGGTCTTCTCGATCACTGAACCGTTGTTATTTGGGTCGTCCAATTGTTGTTGTTGTTACACGCACACTCCACTTGCCTGCAGTTGTTGTTGTCTATATTGCGCATCACCCAACGCCAAATTCTTTATTATTTGTTCTTGTTGTTGCCTTCTGCA
This sequence comes from Musca vetustissima, assembly GCF_032173495.1. Classification (NCBI taxonomy): domain Eukaryota; kingdom Metazoa; phylum Arthropoda; class Insecta; order Diptera; family Muscidae; genus Musca; species Musca vetustissima. The sequence continues at coordinate 27,854 of NW_026882201.1, read as the reverse complement.
CACAGCAAACGTTACCCCTCTTCAAAATTTCGGACATTCACACTTGTTGTTGTTGTGCTCAAAGATTAACGGCACCCTTTCTCAAATCTCGTACATTCACTCTTGTTGTTGTTGTTATGCAGAAATATTTACCTGCGCCTTTTCACGAAATCATACGTTCTTGTTGTTGTAATGTTTTTGTACACGCTGATGTGTTGTTTTAACGTCTATGCACAAGCTGATGTGTTGTTGTAACTTCTTAAGTTTTGTAATGATCATTAAATAATTACATCAGGTAAATTGTTCAATGTTTTTAAACTTCAATCGTTCACAACTTTAAACCATCATTTGTTAGATCAGCAAGTTTTTCTTAAAATATTTTCTTCAAAATTCTTCAAGTGTTTAACTTCACATGCACATCGTAGTTTTTGCAATATTTTTTGTAAATAATTTTTTAAAAATCAATTTTCTATCGCCTTCACCATCAGAATTTCATCATCACTTTATTTAATTTGAACCGGGCGAGCCCCCAAATATGTAGGTTTGGTTACCTTTGGTTCAAATTGAAACACTTTGTTTAATGTTTAATTTTAATGTTTTTATTGTTTAAATTATAAAGTTGGGTTCTTATTATTAAATAAAGCAATATTTACAAAGTTCACAAAATCAAAATTCAATTAACTTCACTTCTTATGAATCTTAACACTTCTTGTTACTTCACAACTTCTATATTACTTCAAATTACTTCTACACTTCTTGATTTCAAATTAGCGACTGTGTCAGTTCTTCTATCTGTCGGTGTCACTTCAACTTTTGAAAATCGTTGCGTCTATGTTAAGTAGAGCTTTGTCAATCGTTTTCGTCGATGTTTATTACTTCGTGTGTGATCGGCTGTGTTCAATAGTACATGCGATTAGTGGAGTTGGTAATGCAAATAAGAGCAGTTGCGTAACCCGTTCCTACATATATATATATATATATATATATATATGAGAGCTATATCTAAATCTGGACCGAATTCAGGAAACTCAACACACATAATTCTAGACCTAATTCAGTACGCTGTGCCAAATTTAGTGCAAATCGAACGATATATAGGGACTTTGGTACCCCATTTACAATAAATCGGACGAAAATATATATGGGAGCTATATCTAAATCTGGACCGATTTTCACGAAATTTGACACACATCATTCTAGACCTAATTCAGTACGCTGTGCCAAATTTCGTGCAAATCGAAAGAAATATAGGGGCAGTGGTACACCATTTACATTAAATCGGACGAAAATATATATGGCAGCTATATCTAAATCTGGACCGATTTTCAGGAAATTTAACACACATAATTCTAGACCTAATTCAGTACGCTATACCAAATTTCGTGCAAATCGAAAGATATATAGGGACTTTGGTACACAAAATTTAGCGAGTTTTTGTACAATAATTTCTAACACCATCGCACGAATCTCCCGAAGCGACAATGATGATGGAATAATTCCATCGGCGGGAGTTTTTAAAGAACAGGCTTTCCGGCGGAAGTAATTGCCACCAAATCGGAAAAATTATTAAAAAACATAACATTATTGTGTAGGGTATAGAAAGACAAGAGGAGGATCAGATGTTGTGGTCTAACTGGTGTCTATCATAGTTCTGTTCCTGTTTGTTGATATTTATAACCTACACAAGTATGATGTCAGAGTGTTATAGTTTTTATGTGGCCCCAAAAGTTTGTAAGCTCGCGAAATCTTGGTCCAAACTTACATTTTAGTATATTTATAATCATATCTCTACTAGCTGAGTCGGGTTTTTGGCAATGATCCGTAAATATTTAGGGGATCAAATGGACAATAATCTTTATTTTTATATGTTTTTCTGGAGGGTGAAAACATACTTGAAAGATATACAGGCTTGAAAGATAGTATAAACCATGCAGGCTGTATGCAGGGATTTTTTCATTGAAACCTGACATGTGTCTAACATCATTACACAAAATCTACTGGTATTCAATAGTAAAATATAGTAAATGAAATTCCTGAATATCGATTAAGGGCTTTCGATATATATTTTCGGTCAATTTCATCAGAATGTTGCACGGAATATGCAAAATTTGTCCGATTGCCATGATATTTTATACAGCGATCGATTTCGTCCGATTTGATATAAGAGGTAGAAAAGGTAGTCTAAATATTTGTCTGATAATTTTGAATAGCGCGGCTTATTCAATCTACAATGACCTGTTCTATGTTTTGTTGAAATCTGTTTAGATTTAGATATAACTCCTATATATATTATAGTCCGATTTTATGTAAATGCGCACCAAACTCCGAATGTTTGTCCGATTGAGAAGCAATTATGTATAAAATACCTATAGGAACAAGAATGACGTGTATGGAACTTTTTTGACCGTCGGTTTTCATTTAGATACAGCTCCTGATTTGTTGTAAATGATTCACCAAACCCGCAACGTTTGTTCGATCGAGACAACATTTTGCAGTGCGTACCATATTGATTCTAAAATTATATGTGATTTTTTAAATCGGTTCAAATTTAGATAATAAGATCTAGCTCTAAGTGGTACACCAATGACCCAATATTTCGAAAGAGATCTCATACTACGTTTACGACTACCTGAAATCACTGTACCCACATGTTTTCCTTCTCATCCCTTGTAAATCTGTCTCTTGAAATAGTCACCACCAGGTGGAAATCATAAAGAATAGATGTCCACCAATGGCACATACCGATAAAGTTTAGCCAGGACAATTGTTATGCATCGCATATTTAAATGAAATCCAAAAAAGGAGATGTATGTCGTTTGTACGTTTTTAAGGTGGGGGTGGGGGGTTGCCGAATAATTTCGTGAGTCTTCGCTACTACTGAAGAATGCCATCCACCTATAGCACGAAGTTGTGGAGTTATGATTGTTCGGAGTCACGTATTCTTTGTTCTACTACTCTGGCAAAGCGTGCTTGTGTTCAATTTAAAAAAGCGAACTATTTTCCTTTAAAGAATTATAACAACAACAACGCCAAGAAATAATTGAACTTTTATCCAATCTATTTGCATTTAATTATGATATTTTGGTAAAAACATGTTTTCACGTTTCACAACGTCCTCTAAGAGAAATTCAATTTAGAGGTTTTGCTGGGATGTGTGTGTGAAAGGAGGAAGGGGGAAATTGTTAAAATTAAATTAATTTTAAAAGTACCTGCAGGAATTAATTTACAATAAACCAGTAAGGAAAGTAGTAAAGTCGGGCTGGGCCGACTATATGATACCCATCTCCACTATGGGTATATTCTACATAACAAATTCATGCCCATGCTCCTTCGAGGGAACATTTGAACTACAGTAGATATCAGATATAAGAAAAAAAAACAGAAGAGTTCTTTCTTATATGCGTTTTTTTCTTATATGGAATTATCGGATATAAGAAAGTATTAGCTCGGTGTTTTTGATAATCTTTCTTATATGCGATTTTTTCTTATATGAGATGTGCTTATATCCGATATCTACTGTAACATCAATCCATACACATGCCTTTCTGCAACCTATGCTAAATTTCATTTTATTCGGAAATATTTAGAGTCGTGGCGTAGGGATGATAGATACTAAGCAACGACTCTGATTGGCTTCAACATGGCGAAGTCCAGGCTTATCTTGATCCCTCTTTCATTTCAATTGTGGACACTGACCTCCCCGCGGTGCCACCTGGGGTAGCTATTTTCATCACCCGTTGAAATAGTGAGCTGATATGTGCCACAAGTTCACCCATAAGAACTATAAAAATGGGTTGAGGCGTTGGGTTAGTTGACCACACTCCAACCTACTGTGAAAACCTAAACCCCCAAACCCCCCTAATGTTGACGACCCCCGCCATCATATAAAGGACCACGATCTGCGAATTTGCACATGGAATGTGCGCACGTTGTATAGAACAGGCGCAATTTTCGCTTTGGCGGATGTACTCAAAAAGTACAAAGCCGATATTATTGCCTTAAAGGAGATGCGATGGAAAGGGACAGGCGTAAGTAAATCAGAAGTTTACGCACTATATTATTGCAGCCATGAAACGAGACATGGATTTGGCTGCGGATTTATGGTTAACAGGAGAATAAAAGACCTTGTCTCCAGATTCACTTCAGTAGATGAGCGAATTGCTATAATCCGTATAAAAGCGAAATTCTTCTACATCAGTCTTATTTGCGCCCATGCTCCGACCGAAGACAAAGATGAGCAGACCAAACACATATTTTACGAGCGCATTGAAACAGCATATGGCAGCTGCCCTGGCCATGACATTAAAAATTCTGCTAGGAGATTTTAATGCAAAAATCGGAAGGGAAAATATCTTTAGCCCCACCGTCGGAAAATTCAGCCTTCATGAAGAAACATCCGACAACGGCATGGGGTTGATTGACTTCGCGGCAGCAAAAAACATGGTAGTTAGCAGCACCAGATTCAAGCATCTCGATATACACAAGGCCACCTGGATCTCTCCTGATCAAGTAACGAGAAATCAAATTGATCATGTTGTGACAGACGGAAGGCATTCATCCAGTGTTTTAGACGTCCGATCGATCCGAGGAGCGAATATCGATTCGGACTATTACCTTGTGGCAGCCAAGGTACGCACCTGTCTTTATGTTGTAGCAAAGGTGCGATCTAATACAACACGGAAACTCGACGTCGAAAAGCTGCAAACACAACAGGTAGCCGAGGCCTACTCCGCTCAACATACCCATCAGCTTGAAGAAAGCACTTCTTGTCCCGATAATAGTATAGAAGTACAATAGCAAAGAATTGCCCACACCCTACAAACTGCAGCAAAAAGAATAATTGGGTACCAAAAACCACCACCAAGATACCCGTACGATCAGGAGTGTCGTAATGCTACTGATGTGAAAAACGCAGCGTGTAGGGCAACACTGCAGACAGTAGCAATACGTAACGTGATGGAGAATTATCGGGAGAAAAGGAGAGAGGAGAAACGTGTTTTCAGAAAAAAGAAGAAAGAACAAGAAAAACGTGAGCGTGAGCAAATCGAGATGTACAGGAGTCAGAATGAAGTCCGGAAATTTTACCAACGAGTAAAACACCAAACCGAAGGCTTTGGTGCAGGCACATCCTCCTGTAGAGATGAAGAAGGAAAACTGGCGACAGATACAGACAGCGTGTTGATGATCTGGAAGGAGCATTTCGAAAAGCTTCTAGTATCAAATAGTGGCGATGAAGACGATACCCCAGAACCAATATGATGGTATAGAGTGTATACCACCTAGCCAAGATGCGGTCATAAAAGCAATTATTCGGCTCAAGAACAACAAAGCAGCAGGAGCCGATAGGTTAGCCGAAATATTCAAGACTGGTGGTCAGATGCTGCTCAGGAGCATGCACCAGCTGATTAGCACAATTTGGCTAGAAGAATGCATGCCCAATGATTGGAACCTCAGCATCCTGTGTCCCGTGCACAAAAAAGGAGACAAGACGATATGTGCCAACTATAGAAAAATAAGTCTCCATCCCCTCGCATATAAAGTGCTATCCAGTGTGCTGTGTGAACGATTGAAGCCAATGGTCAATGACATCATCGGACCATACCAATGCGGCTTCAGACCTGGCAAATCCACCATTGACTAGATTTTCACTCTGCGCCAAATCCTGGAAAAGACCCCCGAAAAACACATCGACACATACCACCTATTTGTCGACTATAAAGCCGCATTCGACAGCCCTATCCGTTCAGAGGTGTTTAAAGCCATGTCTGCGTTCGGCATTCCTGCAAAATTAATACGGCTATGCAGGATAATTTTAAGTGGCGCAATGTCAGCAGTGGACCTATCGGAGCCCTTCAGTACCGAACGAGGATTCAGAAAAGGTGACAGTTTGTCGTGTGATCTTTTTAACATCCTACTGGAAAAGGTCATACGAGACGCAAAGGTGAACAGAAATGGCACTCTGTACACCAAACAACACATGTTACTCGCCTACGCCGATGACATCGATATAATGGGTCGAACATTGCGAGCGGTAACCGCCACCTTTGAACAAATTGAGAAGGAGTCTGCCAAAGTGGGTCTGGCATTAAATGACGAGAAGACCATGCTGATGGTATCAACGCGCAAGACGTCCACTAGACTCGAATCAACTGTGGAACTCGAGAACTACAGCTTCAAGGTAGTTAAAGATTTTATATACCTTGGTATCGCCATAAATAAAAGGAATGACATCAGTTTTGAAATTCGGAGAAGGATTGTGATGCTACTATGGCCTATGTAAGCAGTTTAGAAACAAGGCTACCTCCCGCCAGACCAAATGCACAATTTACAAGACTCTGATACTACCCGTGCTGTTATATCTGATCTGAAGCATGCGTACTTGCGCAAGCAGATGAGGCAGCTCTTGGGGTGTTTGAGTGGAAAAATCCCCGAAAGATCTACGGTCCGATCTGCGTCGTCTGTGAATATCGGCGTCGAGTGAACCACGAGCTTTACAATTTATACGCGGACATCGACATAGTCAGTCGTATTGAGCTGCAGCGACTACGGTGCCTAGGCCATGTTGAGTGAATGAATTAGAATGCCCCGGCTCAAAAGGCATATAAAAGCGAGTCTACTGATGGTTCACGGAGAAGGGGAGGGCCACGAATCAGATGGAAAGACCAAGTAGAACACAACATCTTTGAACGTGATCTTTCAAATTGGAGGAGATGCGCACAAGACCGACGCGCTTGGAAATCTTTTTTAAGTTCGGCTTATGGAACATCCGTTTTGTAACAAGCCAGCTAAGTAAGTAAGTAAGATTTAGAGTCGTTTGCGTACAATGGGAAAAATGTATGTAAATCGATTTATAGCACAGTTGATACACGCTATTCGGTATGCCGCACGGTTCAAAATTTAATCTCAATCAGACACCCGTTCGAATTATATATGGAAGCTAAGTCTGCATCTGCAACAATTAAAAACCAGTAAGGAAAGTAATAAAGTCGGACGGGGCCGACTATATGATACCCTTCACCACCATGGGTATATTAAACAGGATTATTATTATGAAATTGGATGAAATAAAATATGTGATATTTATCTAAATGTGAATCTACCTAGATCTATCCATAAAGTATGTAAATCGATTTCAAACAAACATAGTCGTTGGGCTATGTCTGTACTTCTATAAAACGCAACTACGTAATTTCATGCTCAATTTTGTACGTTGTGCATAATTTGATTTCAATCTGACTAACATGAGGAGTTCGATGCCCAATTTACTTGAAATCGGGCGAAAATATTCAAACAAACTTGTGAGGTTAGGTTATACTGATTTCAGAACGTTTTGTTCCTATTGATTCCATGGTGCGTCAATTACATAAAATCAATCTATAATAAAAGGGAGCTATATCTACATCTGGATCAATTTTCACGAAACAAGGCAGACATCACTCTAGGCTCAATTAAGTACGTTATGCCAAATTTCGTGCAAATCGAAAGATATATAGCGACTTTGGTGCACCATTTACATAAAATCGGACGAAACTATATATGGGAGCTACATCTAAATCTGGACCGATTTTCATTAAACTAGGCAGACATCATTCTAGGCTCAACTAAGTACGTTATAACAAATTTCGTGCAATCGAAGGATATATAGGGACTTTGGTGCACCATTTACATGAAATCGGACGAAACTATATATAAACTATATATAAATATGTGATATTTATCTAAATGTGAATCAACTTAGATCAATCTATAAGCATGTCGTTTGTTTGTTACAATGGGACAAATGTTGGGCCGTTGGGATATGTCTGTGAATGACTTTGGTGTATCTTTAACATGAAATCGGACGAAACTCTATATTGGAGCTATATCTAAATCTGGACCGATTTTCACGAAACTTGACCGACATCACTCTAGGCTCGATTCAGTACGTTATGCCAAATTTCGTGCAAATAGAAGGATATATAGGGACTTTGGTGCAACATTTACATGAAATCGGACGAAACTATATATGGAAGCTATATCTAAATCTGGACCGTTTTTTTTTTCGAAACATAGCATACACCAATCTAGGCTCATTTCAGTACGTTATGCCAAATTTCGTGCAAATCGAAGGATATATAGGGACTTTCGTGCATGATTTACATCAAATCGGACGAAAATATATATGGGAGCTATATCTAAATCTGGACCGATTTTCATGAAATTTAGTAGACATCACTCTAGGATCAATTCAGTACGTTATGCCAAATTTCGTGCAAATCGAAGCATATATAGGGACTTTGGTGCACCATTTACATAAAATCGGACGAAACTATATATTGGAGCTATATCCAAATCTGGACCGATTTTCATGAAATTTAGTAGACATCACTCTAGGATCAATTCAGTACGTTATGCCAAATTTCGTGCAAATCGAAAGATGTATAGGGACTTTGGTGCATGATTTACATCAAATCGGACGAAAATATATATGGGAGCTACATCTAAATCTGGACCGATTTTCACGAAACTTGGCAGACATCACTCTAAGCTCAATTCAGTACGTTAAGCCAAATTTGGTGCAAATCGAAAGATATGTAGGGACTTTGGTGCACCATTTACATGAAATCGGACGAAACTATATATTGGAGCTATATCTAAATCTGGACCGATTTTCTCGAAACTTGGCAGACATCACTCTAGGCTCGATTCAATACGTTATGCCAAATTTGGTGCAAATCGAAAGATATATAGGGACTTTAGTGCACCATTTACATAAAATCGGACGAAACTATATATGGGAGCTTTATCTAAATCTTGACCTATTTTCACGAAACTTGGCAGACATCATTCTAGACTCAATTCAGTACGTTATGCCAAATTTCGTGCAAATCGAAAGATATATAGGGACTTTGGGGCACCATTTACATGAAATCGGACGAAACTATATATGGGAGCTATATCTAAATCTGGACCGATTTTCACGAAACTTGGCAGACATCATTCTAGACCTAAATAATTAGGCTGTACCAAATTTCGTGCAAATCGAAGGATATATATGGACCGTTTACATTAAATCGGTTATATATATATATATATATATATATATATATGGGAGCTATATCTAAATCTGAACCGATTTTTCCCAATTTCAATAGGGTTCGTCCTTGGGCCGAATAAGTGACCTATGCCAAATTTCATCCAATTCGGATCATAAATGCGACCTGTACTTTGTTTGCAATTTAACATGGACTGACAGACAGACGGACGGACATGCATAAATCGACTTAAGGGAACCCCACCCATTCTCGATTTTAATTTTTCAAGATTTTTAATGGGCTGGTAAATGAATACAAATGCTTGTTAAGGTTTGTAACTTTGCACATATATAATTGAAGATTTAAAAGAGAAGAAAAATAATTTACAAAAATTTTTTGTTATTGTCTTGTTGTTGTTTTTTGTAATTAAAGAAAAGTCATTATTTTTGATGGCGGGCATGATAACTCCTCACTGGAACATCGGAATCCGAAAATTCCAACGGTGTTAGAAAGAGTACATGTCGGGCTCTCGTATGAACTAGGATTATTGACTTCGCTTTAAAATTAAAAAAATGGTGGACCTTTGAAAAAATATTTTTGGAAAGTCGCCGATTTTTTTACCAAAAACCAAGTTAAAAAAATAAGGAAGATTTTCACCGATTGGCTTTACCCTAGTTCATACGAGAGCTATACACTCCCAGAAAACGTTGCAAAATTTGGAACCGATTGGGTTATTAGTTTTTGAGTTATCGTGCCCGCCATTCGCAAAAAATGTTTAGAGAAAAACGCGTTTAAAGTTTGAGAAGCCCTACAGCCGTCACTTGATGCTGACACAATAAATCGGCTATATCTTCAAGAGTTCTTGAGATTTTCACTTGAAATTTTGTAGAGACATTCTTTAATCATTGTAGATTCGAATTATATCAACAAAAATTTTGACCCCGAGAATGGGGGGGGTCCCCTTAAAAAGTGATTGTATGCATATTCTCAAAAGGAACCATGTGTCTATCTCGTTTCCTTTTGCCTGTTACAAACATATGCACACAGTGTGGTGAAGGGTATAAAAAACGCAATAACGTCATTCTAGTCTCAAGTTGAAACGTTGTGAAAAAATAGTGTCAATCGGACAAATATTCGGAGTTTGGTGGACCATTTACCTAAAATCGGACGAAAAAATATATGGGAGCTATATCTAAATCTGAATGTTAGCACTCTGTGCTTATTTTCGTGCAAATTGAAGGAAATATAGGTGTTTTGGTACACCATTTACATAAAATCTGACGAAAATATATATGCGAGTTATATCTAAATCTGAATCGATTTCCCCCAATTTCAATAGGTTTTGTCCAAATTAATTATCTGTGTCAAATTGTATCCAATTCGAATCATAATTGCGATATGTACTCGACTCAGAACCAATGTATGATGAAGGGTATAACAACAGGGCAAAAATCGGAGAGGACCGACTATATGATACCATTTATTATACCATATAATAGGAAATGTTGTAAAAAATCCTCTTTGATATTCTATAATGATAATAATTATTAAAACCCCTCAGGTTTACTTGATCTCCTTAAGATAACCCTTTTATTGGTCCTTCCGTATATATTACACACATACGTTCTGCATACAAATTCCACACCTATATTCAAGTGGTTGATGTTGTTTGATTTTATATTTAATTTGAGTCTGTATATGTATAGGTGTGTGTGAATGACACAAACACTCACATATGTATATTTTTAATTTCACTCAATTTTTGAAGAGTTGGTTGGTCCACTACTACGGATACGTAAGTATATTTTTATTACACACACACCAGTCATACCTACATATTCATATGATGATGTTGGTATACGTGTGTGTGCGGCACTGGAACTGGATTTTAATCAAAAGTGACCCACTTAATGAAATACAGATGTGTTTTACCAATGACCAACATTTTGCACTGCACTATGCCAGTTCTGATATGTTTGTATGTCAATAAAAGTATGCATGAATGTGTCTGGGAGTGAGTGGGTGTATGTGTGTGTGTGTTTGCTTTTGTAGATTTGCATGCGTATACCGTTTTGCAATTATTGCACAAGTATGCTGCAAACTAGTAGAATTTGTTTTTTTTCTCCACTCTTGTTCTTCTTTTGTGTGTCCAGCAATAATACATTTGTATTTGAGTTAGTGCGATACGAGAGCATCCGTTTGTTGGCCATAGTAGTCGATGGACTATTTAGGGGGTACTATTTGTGAAAGAACTACAGGTTCTCTCGGTGGCACTATGTGTTTACGTGTGTCAATGCAATGTGTGTGTGTGTTTGGTGTGCATCCAATTTGGATGCCAATTAAATAGTGTAGCAAATATTTAAAAATTAGATAGAGTGGCCAATGTGTGTGTGTGTGCGTCTGTTGTTAGAGAATGGGGTAACTGTGTAGGGGGCATGATAGGAAATTGAGGAGATTGGGAGTTTTGAGTTGTAGAGCTTTCTATGGAAAGACTGCTACTTAGAGCCTATTTCAATAGTTTGAAGATTTTAGATGGATTTTGGATCGGGCAAGCATTTTTGGGCATATACCCAATATGAAGTTCACAGGTCTTAGACAAATTTTCGAACCTAATGTGGTAATTCGTTCGTTTGAAGGGCATAAACAAATTCTGGTAGATAAATCCCCATATTTACAGAAGACCAAAAATGTAGACCTATAGAAGGCCTCAAGAAAACCATCAGCATTGGATAGTAGAAGTTCTGTATTTATGAAAATGTGAATAACGTCTTCGGTCTAATAACTCCATGTTCAAACAGTATTTTAATCTGTAGGATATTCGAAGATTTTATTTTAACAGAAGATCTATCGAAGTTGTCTAAATTCTATAGAAGGCATATGAATAAAATTTAAAGCTGACTGTAATAGTTCCGGCCCATTTTTATACCCTCCACCATAGTATGGAGGGTATATTAGTTTTGTTTTTCCATTTGTAACGCATCGAATTTATCATTTCCGACCCTATAAAGTATATATATTCTTGATCAGCGTAAAATTCTATGACGATATAGCCATGTCCGTCTGTCCGTCTGTCTGTTGTAATCACTCTAGCGTCTAAACGAATTGAGATAGATCGCCAAAATTTTGCATAGAGTCGTCCTTTGTCTGCAGGCAGGTCAAGTTCGAAGATGGGCTTTATCGGTCCACGTTTAGGCATAGCTCCCATATAAGCGTACCCCCCAATTTTCGGTATTTTGAGGTTCTTGAGCGCGTTTTTCAACCGAATTCGCTGAAATTCGGTACATTGGGTTCTCATTGGGTACCAAATTTCCCCACCAAAAATTATAAATATGGGTCCATATTTTCGGATAGCCCCCATATAAGGGTACCCCCAATTTTGCGGTATTTTAGGGTTCTTGAGCGCGGTTTTCAACCGAATTCGCTGAAATTCGGTACTTTGAGTTCTTATTGGGTACCAAATCTCTATACTAGAAATTATAAATATAGGTCAATTTTTTCGGGTAGCCCCCATATAAGGGCACCCCCCAATTTTCGGTATTTTTGGGTTCTTGAGCGCGGTTTTCAACCGAATTCGCTGAAATTTGGTACATTGGGTTCTTATTGGGTACCAAATTTCCCCACTAAAAATTATAAATATAGGTCCACTTTTTCTGGTAGCCCCCATATAAGTGTACCTCCAAATTTCCAGTTTTTGGGGGGTTTTGACCGGATTTTTTCACCGAATTGGCTGTAATTTAGTAATTTCAGTTATTACTGGGTAGCAAATCTCTCCACAGGAAATTATAAATAGAGGTCAATTTTTTCTGGTAGTCCCCATATAAGGATACCTGCAATTTTCGATATTTTGAGGTTCTTGAGCGCGTTTTTAACCGAATTCGCTGAAATTTGGTATTTTGTAGTCGTATATGGTAACAAATCTCCCCACCAAAAATTATTAATATTCACCCTTTTTTAGGGGTAGTCCCCATATAAACCTCTTTTTCATATTAAAATAGCTATATGATTTGTTCCGTGTGTTGCGGTTGGGTAGTCGTTACGGGGAATACTCAATTTTTACCCTACAAAGACTTTTTAGCCATCTGTTTCAAGCATTCCGCCTTCTAAAGGTATTGTGATAAAAGAAACCTCAAACATGACGATAATGAAATATATCGGCAGACATTTAGACATCTCCTCAATATAGTGATACCTCCTGAAGGAAAGAATTGAGATAAACAATTAAAATATTGGGTTCAATATTGGCATATACCGGTTATTAATTAGGGCAAGCCCTCATATAATGATATCCAAAAATATTCACCATTTTCCTACACTATGTAATCAATATTAGTCCCCCTTTAGGCATAGCCTCATATAAATTGTATTATAAATTACAGTAGTTTGAGGATTTTATACTCTACCATTATCAGTATCAGTCCACTTTTTGGATCTTGCAGATTTTAGGAAAAATCCCCATTAAAAATTGCTGAAGTTTGTATTTGGTGTACATAATGGTTTACATAAATCGGTTTGTAGAATTATAGGTATATACCCACTTTTTGGTATGTTCCCTATATTTTCATTACATATATCTGTCAGTATAACTATGGTGGAGGGTTATTCGGCCCCGCCGAACTTAACGCTTTTTCACTTGTTAATATTTTAAAGATTTTGGCTGTATTTTCAACCAAAGATTTGACGCTTGTATAGCCATTCGATTAAGTTTTAATCGATCGATCTATAAAGGATTCAAGGATCTTATATTTACAAAAGACCCCACTATTTTTTCTATATTTTTGGCATGTGAAATATGTCTGCAGAAGATCTAACTGAATTTGCTGTCAATAGTAGACTGATCTGAAGCTGATTCCCTAGATGAACAGGATGCCTTCTAACTGAATGAAGACTTTTGTCCTGAATGTGGTCTTCTGTCAAATAAAGTTCTGAAAGGAAAGTGAGAGTGGGCTTTCTACTTATAGAAGCCCTGAGTTATCGATGGAAGATCTAATATTTCTGTAGAATACCTTTAAGAGTTCTGAAAAAGGATTTTATTCAAAATAGGGCCTCCAACGAAGGATTTCGGTCTAAAGGTTAACTGAGATAGAAATTTCCATCTAGAGAACATTTTCAATCTATAGAACGACTTTAAGCTATATAAGATTCCTGTTACAAAAATAACAGGAATCCGAAAAGACGACCCTTTACTTATGGAAGACCTGAAGAATATCTCGTGAAGGTCTTCATGCAGTAGGAGGCTTATAAATGCCCTGAGGAAAGCCATATATCCAGAGAATATGAAGAAAGATTCTATCCAAAAAGGGTCTTCAATAGACCAACTAACGAAGTATTTTGATCTTAAAGTGAACTGAGAAAAGACCTTCCATAGCTAGAAGATTTTTATCATGTAGAGGGTATTCGATCTAAAAACGGGTCCAATGTTGAACTTCGATTCGCCGATTTATAGCTCATTTTGAATATAGAACACTTTGACTTCTATATATAGGAAGCCTATGGAACGATCTTTTAAACTTTTTGCCTATAAAACCCTTATAAGGGGCTTAATTTATCTGACCTATCCCAAAAACCAACCTTGGCATCCACCATTTGGTATGCTGCAACACAGTGCGCTATCCAAAATTTATCTCGACACAAAACCCAATAAAAAACTTGATATGCATCAATCTAGACCTAACTCAGTACTCTGTGTCAATCGGCCTAAATTTGAATCTTTGGTGCTCCATTTACATAAAATCAGACGAAACTATATATGGGAGCTATATTTAAATCTGAACCGTTTTCCACAAAATTTCACGTACATAAATTTGGACCTAATTTAGTATGTTGTGCAAAAATTTGTGCCAATTAGCCTAAATTTTACTCTTCGGACGAAAATATATATGGGAGATATATCTAAATCTGAAGCGATTTCAACAAAACTTCGCATACATAAATGTGGACCTAATTAGCTACGATGCGCTAAATATTGTCTCCATCGGCCTAAATTTTATTCTTTGGTGATCTATTTACATAAAATCGGATATATGGGAGCTGTATCTAAATCTGTACCGATTCCAACAAATCAATCGCATACACCAATTTGGGCCTAATTTAATACTCTGTGCAAAATTTTGCTTCAATCGGACATTTACCTAAAATCGGACGAAACTATATATGAGAGCTATATCTAAATCTGAACAGATTTTCTCCAATTTCAATAGGGTTTGTCCTTAAGCCAAATAAGTGACATGTGCCAAATTTCATCCAAATCGGATCATAAATGCGACAAAAATACATGGGCGGACATGCATAAATCGACTCAGAAAGAGATTCTATACATATTATCAAAAGGAACCATGGGTCTATCTCGATTCCTTTTATCTGTTACAAACATATGCACAAATACATAATACCCTGCACCACAGTGTGGTGACGGGTATAAAGAGCTGACTAATATCGTTGGCCTAAAGATCAAAATTTTACAGTCCACCTAGGAAAGTTGAAGAAAGCCTTCAGTTTGTACAGGACCTGAGGAAGCTTTAGAGAGCATCATTGTTTAGAATGATTTCATTAGAAGACCATAGAAGCTCTACTTCCTTTAGAAGGCCTTAAAAATGGAAACTTAAAAGACAGGAAGAAAACCTACGGTAAGTAATCTGAAAATAGTCTTCATACTAAAGAAAACCTGAAGGTCATCTCTCTATCAATGATATGAAAAAGCCCTTCGTTAAAGGGAATACCTAGTTAATCTATCTGCAGACGATCTATGTATAATGTGATGAAGAACTTCAGTATATCAAAGACCTGACAGATCGAACGAATACATACAGCGCGTATAGTGATACATACATCAGTCGAAACTTCTACCAAGGTAAAGTAAATCCAATGTACTGCATCAAAGTTGCCCCATGCTCTGACAGGGAACTAAAATCCGAGACAATATCGGCGACTCTGGCGAAAGTTATACCGACTAAGGAGAAATTCTCCTCAAGGCTTTTGTTGCTTATAAAAGACCTATAAAGGCCGCAGTCGTCGATAAATACCTGTAAAGTCTTTTGTCGTCGATAGAAGGCCTGTGATAGCTTCTGTCGTCAAGAGAAGGCCTGTAAAGGCTTCTCTCGTCGATAGAAGGCCTGTGAAAGCTTCTGTCGTCAAGAGAAAGCCTGTAAAGGCTTCTGTTGTCGATAGAAGATCGGTAAAGGCTTTTGTTGTCGATAGAAGGCCTGTAAATGCTTTTGTCGTCGATAGAAGGCTTGTAAAGGCTTTAGTCGTCGATAGTAGTCCTGTAAAGGTCCTGTAAATACCTATAAAGGCTTCAGTCATCGATGGAAGGCCTGTAAAGGCTTCAGTCGTCGATAGATACCTGTGAAGGCTTCTGTTGCCGATAAACCCCTGTAAAGCCTTCAGTTGTCGACGGAAGGCCTGTAAAGCCTTCTGCCGTCGATAGAAGACTTTAGTCGTCGATAGAAGTCCTGTAAAGGCTTTTGTTGCTTATAAAAGACCTATAAAGGCCGCAGTCGTCGATAGATACCTGTGAAGGCTTATGTTGCCGATAAACCTCTGTAAAGCCATCAGTTGTCGACGGAAGTCCTGTAAAGTCTTCTGTCGTCGATAGAAAGCCTGTGAAAGCTTCTGTTGTCGATAGAAGGCCTGTAAATGCTTCTGTCGTCGATAGAAGGCTTGTAAAGGATTTATTCGTCGATAGTAGTCCTGTAAAGACCTATAAAGGCTTCAGTCGTCGATAGATACCTGTGAAGGCTTCTATTGCCGATAAACCCCTGTAAAGCCTTCAGTTGCCGATAAACCCCTGCAAAGCCTTCAGTTGTCGACGGAAGGCCTGTTAAGCCTTCTGTCGTCGATAGAAGGCCTGTAAAGCCTGTAAGAAGGCCTGTAAGACGACCCGAGAAATCTTTAAATAATTAAATTGTGCCGAATACGTTATATGAAGCTGCGGATGGACCTATGTTGAAAAAAACCTGTTATGGGTTGGAAAATGAACTATACCAAGTCGCGGCTATTTCGAATCATTTCAACATATTCTAAGAGAAGGTTTTCAACAAACGGAACACACATAAGTTACTACAAAATTTCAAATTAAAGCCACTACAAAATTCCGAAGCGAAAGAGGGCGAAACCACTACATGTGAGCTATGTTAAAACTTGATCTATATGGAAATTTCTATGCGAGGGGATATTTTCCATCATTTCAAAAAATCAGCACACTTTTTGTGTTTCTTTCACTCCCTCCCCACCACGCTCACCACCTCCAATTACCTATTTTTATTACAAACTAACCTTAAACTCTTTCTGTTCTATTCGTTTTTTTTTTCTTTACTCGCATCCATTCTGCCATAGTACAATTTAGCTGAGGATAAATATTTAATTGATAACAAAAGTGGCCAACAGTTGTTGCAAATTTGCAAATGCAATGTTTGTGAATAAATGTTATTGTTGTTAATGTGTACATGTGATAATGTGTAAATGTGTATGCGTGACATCAAAATGCAAACAATGCTTTCAGGGTGCAAGAAACATATTGTGGCAATTTAGGGTGTTGGCATTTTTTATCGTTTATTTTTGGCCATTACATTTTAAAATGGAGGGGGAGAAATTGTTCATACACACATACATACACATGCAACTATACACAGGTGCTTATTACACATATGGTATATATAAGTATTTTTTTTTGTTGCAAGGAAAATGCATTAATGGCTGCATTGGAACAGTGGTTACACAATTTTCGTTATTTAAATAAATAATTTAGTAAATTATGTGAGGTCATGTGGAAGAATGTGTGGTCAAAAGGACATGCTATTAGGCGGTGAATAAATATAAGTATGAAGAAATTTAGAGGCCTCTTATTAACGACAGAACCATTTACTGATCTATATCGATGGTAGAAGTCTCTAAAGGGCTTATATTTGCGATAGAAGCCTTTGCAGGTCTTCTATCGACGACAGAAGCTTTTACAGGCCTTCTATAGACGACATAAGCCTGTACAGGCCTTGTATTGACGACAGAAGCCTTTACAGGACTTATATTGAAAATAGAAACCTTTACAGGCCTTCTATCCACGACAAAGGCCTCTACAGGGCACTTTTCGAAGACAGAAGCCTTTATAGGTTTTCTTTTTCACGACAAAGGCCTTTGCTGAAGCCATTACCGACCTTCTATCGACATCAGAAGCCTTTACAGGCCTTCAATCAACGGCAAAAGCATTTACAAGGCTTCTATCGACTTTTATTGACGACAGATGCCTTTTTAGACCTTCCATCGACGACAGAAGCCTTTACATGACTTCTATCGACGTCCTGTAAATGGTTTCTGTTGCCGACAGAAGGTCTGAAAAGGCATCTGTTGTCAATAAAAGCCGATACAAGCCCTGTAAAGGCTTCTGTCGTTGATTGAAGGCATCTGTCGTCGATAGAAGATCTGTAAAGGACTGATGATATGAAGGCCTATAAAGGTTTCTGTTGCCGATAAAACCCCTGTAAAGCCTTCAGTTGTCGATAGAAGGTCTGTAAAGGCTTATGTTGTCGATAGAAGGTCTGTAAAGGCTTCTGTCATCGATAGACGGCCTGTAAAGGCTTCTGTCGGCGATAGAAGGCCTGTAAAGGCTTCTGTCGTCGATAGAAGGCCTGTAAAGGCTTCTGTCGTCGATAGAAGGCCTGTAAAGGCTTCTGTCGTCGATAGAAGGCCTGTAAAGGCTTCTGTCGTCGATAGAAGGCCTGTAAAGGCTTCTGTCGTCGATAGAAGGCCTGTAAAGGCTTCTGTCGTCGATAGAAGGCCTGTAAAGGCTTCTGTCGTCGATAGAAGGCCTGTAAAGGCTTCTGTCGTCGATAGAAGGCCTGTAAAGGCTTCTGTCGTCGATAGAAGGCCTGTAAAGGCTTCTGTCGTCGATAGAAGGCCTGTAAAGGCTTCTGTCGTTGATAGAAGGCCTGTAAAGGCTTCTGTCGTCGATAGAAGGCCTGTAAAGGCTTCTGTCGTCTACAGAAGGCCTGTAAAGGCTTCTGTCGTCTACAGAAGGCCTGTAAAGGCTTCTGTCGTCTACAGAAGGCCTGTAAAGGCTTCTGTCGTCTACAGAAGGCCTGTAAAGGCTTCTGTCGTCGATAGAAGGCCTGTAAAGGCTTCTGTCGTCGATAGAAGGCCTGTAAAGGCTTCTGTCGTCGATAGAAGGCCTGTAAAGGCTTCTGTCGTCGATAGAAGGCCTGTAAAGGCTTCTGTCGTCGATAGAAGGCCTGTAAAGGCTTCTGTCGTCGATAGAAGGCCTGTAAAGGCTTCTGTCGTCGATAGAAGGCCTGTAAAGGCTTCTGTCGTCTAAACAAGGCCTGTAAAGGCTTCTGTCGTCTAAAGAAGGCCTGTAAAGGCTTCTGTCGTCTAAAGAAAGCCTGTAAAGGCTTCTGTCGTCTAAAGAAGGCCTGTAAAGGCTTCTGTCGTCTAAAGAAGGCCTGTAGAAAGCCTGCAAAGGCTTCTGTAGTCGATAGAAGGCCTGTAAAGGCTTCTGTCGTATAAAGAAGGCCTGTAAAGCCTTCTGTCGTCGATAGAAGGCATGAAAAGCCTTCAGTTGTCGACGAAAGGCCTGTAAAGTCTTCTTTCGTCAAGAGAAGGCCTGTAAAGGCTTCTGTCGTTGATTGAAGGCCTGTAAATGCTTCTGTCGTCGATAGAAGGCTTGTAAAGGCTTTAGTCGTCTATAGTAGTCCTGTAAAGGCTTTTGTTGCTTATAAAGGCCTATAAAGGCTTCAGTCGTCGATAGATACCTGTGAAGGCTCCTGTTGCCGATAAACCCATGTAAAGCCTTCAGTTGTCGACGGAAGGCCTGTAAAGCTTTGTGTCGTCGATAGAAGGCATAAAAAGCCTTCAGTTGTCGACGGAAGACCTGTAAAGTCTTCTGTCGTCGATAGAAGTCCTGTACAGGCTTCTGTTGTCTATAGAAGTCCTGTACAGGCTTCTGTCGTCGATAGAAAGCCTGTAAAGGGTTAAATCGTCGATGGAAGGCCTGTAAAGGCTTATGTCGTCGATAGAGGCCTGTAAAGGTTTCTGTTGCCGATAAGAGACTTGTAAATGCTTCAGCCGTCTATAGAAGGCATGTAAGGACTTATGTCGCCCTTATTAGAAGCCTATGTCCTATTTAAACTTTTTTTGTAAGGAAGTCCATTAACAACCAAAAACTCGAAATTCATAGGTTTTTATTGAGGGTTTTTGAGTTGGGTTCAATTAACCCCTTGATTGTTCTTCATCTTATAGCAGAGCAGCAGGTATTCTTCTTTCTGAGGAAGAGGTGCTGGCATTCTTTTTCCTGTGGAAATGCTGGAGGTATTCTTCTTCCTATCAACGACCTGGAGGTATTCTTCTTCCCATAGGGGAGCTGCAGGTATTCTTCTTCCTATAGGAAAGCTGAAGGTCTTCTTACAAAAACATTAATTTTCTAAATCACCCTGTCCTACATATATTCTCATTCATGGGTATCTGATGTGATTTTCTGCTGGTGTAAAGCTTTTTTTATTTCATCGCCCCAGACTCATCCACCTCCCCCCAAAAGCCTTGTCCCATTGTCAAATTAACAATATTGATTGTTCTTCGATAATGCAGAAAAATGTTATTGATGAAAATCCAAATGACAGAGAATGAAAAATGGTAATTGTAACTACGTTACATGCATATACAAACATACAAGACGAATATCGGACCAACCAAATGACCCACTGAACGAACGACAAGTCGACCATCACACATTACATTTTATTTTCAATTGAATGTGAGAAAAAAACCCACTAGGTAGTGGTAGTACTTCACTCCCAAAAATGGTAATAGTTTTTGTGTGTAAGTGAATTCAAATATACAACTGCAGCATGCACGTGCATGTTTGAAAAAACATCAGTCCACACCCATTTAGCCATTATCATGAACACTTGGTCAAGTTATTGGCAATGATCAGCATCCATTGGAATTGAATGTTCTGCTATGGGGGGTATTTTTTCGTCGATTTTTTTTTTCGTTCGGTGTGCAGTTTGAATTGAATATCCCTTGGCCTGAAGCCAATGTGACATTTATATGACACAATTTTTGTAATTTTAGGCAATTACATGGAATTTAAATGGTTGACGATAAATTGAAAAGCAAATAAAATGGGCTGTAAGTTCGATTAAGCCGAATATTTTATAACATCCACTATATTACAGGCATTTGAGTTGGAAAACCTTGAATTTATCTGAAATGGAGCGGAACCGATATATGTGAGCTTATCAAATTATTTAAAATTTGTAAATGGGACCTTAAAAATACTTAAAAACGGCGAGCTTTGTCGAGACAGGGTTCTTCTAATTTTATAAGGGCGTCTTTTGGCCTCAGAGAATTTGAAATACCAATTAAATACATATTAAGAGGCGGAACCACTAAAAATAAGCGGAACTGTTATAAGTAAGCTATTTTATTCTCTGCTAAAAGAAATGTCAATTTCTGTTTAAAAATGGATTAAAGACCTTTAAAATACCTGAAATGCGGCAGACATTGTATATGTGGGCTATGTCAAAATATGGTCCTATACTGAAAATTTTTTGAGAAAACGTCATTTAAATTTTGAAGACATATAGCAAATATGGAAAATATTTACAGGCCCAGGCTCCATATTTTTTCTATAGAAATAACTCGAGGATTTTGGGTTATTGCAAGTATTTTCTATAAAAATACAGAATCATGAATCCAAGCTTTTTCTATAGCAAAAGTATACATACACATGGATCCATTGAGTCCAATTTTTTTCTGTAGAAAAAATAATCACAGAGCTGGGTTCAGGTTTTTTTCTGCAGACAAATTTCTTTATTATATGACATAACCTCCACATACTCTTCTTTATATAGAGGCTATGTCTTTGGAAACTTTTTATCAGGAGTGTTTTTCTATCGTTTGAAAATTGAAATACCAAACAACATTTATTTTTTTGAAAAGTGTGTCTTGGGCCATTAAAATACCTCAAATTTACTTGGCAATGGCCAATGTTGAAAAAATTATGCGCGGAGATATTTTACCCTACTAAATTACAATTACTTCGATAAATAAATTCAAAATACATAAAATGGGCATATAGGATTCTGGACTTTTTTAAGTTAAACGATTTTCTTCAGATCTTCTAGGTTTATATCCTCCACCATGGTATGGAGGGTATTTGGTGTTAAATTGTAAACAAAGTGCAGGTCGCATTTATAATCCGATTTGGATGAAATTTGGCACAGCTCATTTGTTTTGCCCAAGGACGAACCCTTTTGAAATTGGGGAAAATCGGTTCAGATTTAGATTTAAGATAAATGGTGTACCAAAGACCCTATATATGTGTCGATTTGCACGAAATTTAATATAACATGGAGCCTAGAATGATGTCTGCCAAGTTTCGTTAAAATCGGCCCAGAGTTATATGTAGCTCCCATATAGATTCGTCCGATTTCATGTAAATGGTGCACCAAAGTCCCTATATATCTTTCGATTTGCACCATATTTGGCATAACGTACTGAATTGAGCCTAGAGTGATGTCTGCCAAGTTTCGAGAAAATCGATCCAGATTTAGATATAGCTCCTATATATAGTTTCGTCCGATTTCATGTAAATGGTGTACCAAAGTCCCCATATATCTTTCGATTTGCACAAATTTGGCATAACGTACTGAATTGAGCTTAGAGAGATGTCTGCCAAGTTTCAAGAAAGTCGGTCCAGATTTAGATATAGCTAACATATATAGTTTCGTCCGATTTCATAGGGTACTGAATTCAGTCTAGAATGATGTGTGCTAAGCTTCGTGAATATCGGTTCACATTTACATACACCTCCTATATATATTTTAGTACAATTTTATGTAAATAGTGCGCTAAAGATCCGTAGTTAGGCCGATTGACACAACGTATTGAAGTTAATATAAATTAATCTATGTCAAGTTTCCTTAAAATTGCTTCAGTTATAGATATAGCATATCTTCCATATATAATTTCGACCTATAGAAATTTTTTTCTATAGAATGACCCATATTTTAGTATACTAATCGTCACATCTCAACTAGCTGAGTCGATTTAGACATGTATATCCGTCCATTATAATTTGTATATATAATACAGGCCACAGTTATAGACCAATCTTGCATGTCGATTTGGTTCTGGCTAATGACGACCTCTATTGATTTTGGCACTGATAGATAGATTGTCTGTTGTCCGGTCGATTTTATGTAAATGGAGCACCAAACTTCCAAAGTTTTCCCGATTGAGATATTTTTTTTTTTTTGAATTTTACTGAACTAAATACTGGCTCAGTAATAACGTTTGTTCGATTCAGCTTTGCTGCTTTGTTGCAGCATACCGAAGGGTATGTGTCCAGTTTACTTCATATTGGTCCAGATTCACATACATCTGGCACATATAATTTTGCTCGATTTCATACAAATGATACACCAAAGACCCCAAGTTTGCCAGATTAACATGAAGTTTTGAATCGATATCAGAATGCCATGCGTATGGGTTAATTTAAATTGGTACATATATCTTTGTAGATCGCATATATAATTTCATCCGATTCCATTCCATATTGTGCGTAGGAGTATCTCCAAAATGATGAAGGATATCATATAGCCAGCCCGTCTGAATTTTGAACTTTCCTTACTTGTTATAGATCGAATAGTATTCAGATTTTCTACAGTTTTTAAACCTTTTCTCAGAAGAAGAACTAAAATGATATAAAAAACAGTGAGGAAAGTAGTAAAGTCGGACGGGGCCGACTATATGATACCCTTCACCACTTTGGATATAATCAACAAATGAATCCTAACAGACGTTGAAGGACCATTAACACGAAAATGGACCCATAAACATGTCATTCAGCAACCTATACTAAATTTTTCATTTGGTCAGATATAGGGTTGCTTTTCACAATTGGACAAAATTATGTACATCAATTAAAAATATATATATATATATATATTTTAACTATATCAAAATCTGAACCGGTTTTAATGATACTTGTCACTGATTGGCTTGTATTAACTACTGTTCATTGTACAAAATAGCGTGGCAATCGGACAAACTTTGGGTCTTTAGTGCACAATTTATATAAAATTGGAAGAAAATATATATAGGAGCTATATCTAAATCTGGACCAATTTTCAGGAAACTTAACACACATCATTTTAGAATAAACTCAGTACCCTATGCCAAATTTCGTGCAAATTGAAAGATATATAGGGGCTTTGGTACACCATTTTCATTAAATCGGACGAAAATATATATGGGAGCTATATCTAAATCTAAACCGATTTTCACGAAACCTAACACACACCATTCTAGACCTAATTCAGTACTCTGTGCCAAATTTCGTGCAAATCAAAAGATATATAGGGACTTTGGTGCCCCATTTATCTTAAATCGGACGAAAATATATATGGGAGCTATATCTAAATCTAAACCAATTTTTCTCAATTTCAATAGGGTTCGTCCTTGAGCCAAATAGGTGACCTATGCCAAATTTCATCCAATTCGGATCATAAATGCGACCTGTACTTTGTTTACAATTTTACATGGACAGATGGACGGACATGCGTAAATCGACTCAGAAAGTGATTCTATGCATATTCTCAAAAGGAACCATGTGTCTATCTCGTTTCCTTTTGGCTGTTACAAACATATGCACAAAGACAAAATACCCTGTACCACAGTGTGGTGAAGGTTATAAAAAGATGATCTTCTATAGGAAGATCTTCATCATAAGGTATCGTCTTAATTCCTATTATGTATATTATAATCTAATCCTAACCCTAATTTCCCATTTCAATTCCCCATTTGCAATTACGGGTTTAATTTTTCAATTCTCTATCCTAAATCCACAATTTTCCTCCATTATTCCTACAAAAAAAGACAAATTGAAAAGTCACCATAGCTGGGGTTTCTATTTAGCCAAGCAAAATGCTTTACCCATGTTCACAACAATCAAAACCACCATGACGTATGATTGTTACAAATCTATGAATACGTGGGCGAGTGTTTGTGTGTGGAGCTGTGGCGTATGAATTCAATAGCACTCATACGCACTGGGGGACTACAGCGAATAAACAATGGAAGCAAGCAAGCTAGTAAGCGAAATGGAAACGCTTTATGCATGCATATATCTTCATTAAAAAAAAACAGAACTGAAATTGAAACACAATTAACAGCTAGTCAGCAGTTTTTGAGGAGGATGGGTTGAGCGGCAGTATGGAGTGGGAATTGAAGGATAAAAAAAATAAATAAACAACGAAATGAACCCCACAAAAAAATAAAACGAGTCTGGGTATTTACTTATTAAAAAGCCATGGGATTTTAGATTTGCTGTTATTATGTTTCAGCGCCAGCAATGCCATATCAATTCATGTATGTATGTGCGGGTATGAATGTGTGTGTACATCTTGTGGTTGTTATTGTTATGTCGGTTTTAAGCATTTCGTTGACAAATATTCTCATAATTTTCAGTCTATTTATGTAGTCTTTATGCATGTTGACATGGCTCGTCCTTTGTGTATGAGTATGTGTGTATGTGTTTGTTAGCGTTAAGAGCATTAAATGAAAATGTAACTTTCATCTCCCTCCCCCGCTCATACAATTTATACAATTTATGTGTGGGTTTGCTCTTGTGGCTGTTTGTTTTGTTGTTGTTGTATTGGGCCTAAATTTGATAGCCATTGTTTGGGCGTTGTTTATTCCCTAAATACTCGTCTCCATACTTTTGGGCTGTCGCTGTAATAACTGCTACCACAGTCGTTGTTGTTGTTTTGCCGTCATTGTAATCATAATACAGTGTTTATTGTGCGCTTTTGTCATTTTTGGAGATTTTTTGCAACATTGTTGTGACATACAAACGGGCAACAACAACAACAGCACAACATTTTGTTACATTGTTATGCTAATAACTTAAGTACTTAACATGCTAATGTTAACAATGCATGAAAGTATGTTATTGTTTTGCTAGTGTAGTGTGTGTGTTTTTGCGTATGAGTCAGTGTGTGTGTTTTTTGTAAAATATTTATTGTTAGCTAAATTGTGAAAATGATGTCAACATATAAACACATGTATGCATTTTAAACCAATAAATAGTGAGTTCGCTATCAACATCATCAATTTGATTTTTATTGGGAATATAGTGGGTCGAAATGTAATAATTTTGGTGAGACATTGTTTTCAATATCTTACATTACGAGGATAGCTCAAATGGTGAAAAATATTTCAATTTGATGACGTCAATGAAAACTCAGAAAGACTATACTGAACTTTTTGCGGAGCTAAGCCCGAGCCCAGCAAAATTGCGCAGTACTT
The DNA here is from genome assembly GCF_032173495.1 of Musca vetustissima. Classification (NCBI taxonomy): domain Eukaryota; kingdom Metazoa; phylum Arthropoda; class Insecta; order Diptera; family Muscidae; genus Musca; species Musca vetustissima. The sequence continues at coordinate 1,566 of NW_026882201.1, read as the reverse complement.
TTTATACCCCTTTTTATACCCTTCACCACACTGTAGTACAGGGTATTATGTCTTTGTGTATATGTTTGTAATAGGCAAAAGGAAAGGAGATAGACACATGGTTCCTTTTGAGAATATGCATAGAATCAGGGACGTACGAAATGATTTTTTTTCACAGTAAATTTATGTTTGCAACAGCGAATTTGTTCATTTTGTACTACCGACCCCCCCCAAAAAAAAATGAAATCCTGTGTACGTTGCTGCATAGAATCACTTTCTAAGTCGATTAATGCATGTCCGTCCGTCTATCCGTCTTTCTGTCTGTCTGTGCATGTTAAATTGTAAACAAAGTACAGGTCGCATTTATGATCCGAATTGGATGAAATTTAGCATAGGTCACTTATTCGGCCCAAGGACGAACCCTATTGCAATTGGGAAAAATCGGTTCAGATTTAGATATTCGCCAAGTTTCGTGAAAATCGGTCCAGATTTAGATATAGCTCCCATATATAGTTTCGTCCGATTTCATGTAAATAGTGCACCAAAGTCTCTATATATCATTTTGACATAACGTACTGAATTGAGCCTAGAGTGATGTCTGCCAAGTTTTGAGAAAATCGGTTCAGATTTATATATACCTCCCATATATACTTTCGTCCGATTTCATGTAAATGGTGCCCCAAGTTTGGCATAACGTACTGAATTGAGCCTAGAGTGATGTCTGCCAAGTTTGGTGAAAATCGGTCCAGATTTAGATATAGCTCCCATATATAGTTTCGTCCGATTTCATGTAAATGGTGCACCAAAGTCCCTATATATCCTTCGATTTGCACGAAATTTGACATAACGTACTGAAATGAGCCTAGAGAGATGTCTGCCAAGTTTCGAGAAAATCGGTCCAGATTTCTATATAGCTTCCATATATAGTTTCGTCCGATTTCATGTAAATGGTGCACCAATGTCGCTATATATCTTTCGATTTGCACGAAATTTGGCATAACGTACTGAGTTGATCGTAGAGGGATGTCTGCCAAGTTTCGTGAAAATCGGTCCAGATTTAGATATAGCTCCCTTTATTATAGATTGATTTTAAGTAATTGACGCACCAAGGAACCAATAGGCTGATAGGAACAAAACGTTCTGAAATTACTATAACCTAACCTGTGACATGTTGGTTTGAAATCGCTTAATATTTGGATAGAGCTTCCATATATATTTTCGCCCGATTTCAAGTAAATTGGGCATCATACTCCTCATGTTAGTCAGATTGACATCAAATTTTGCACAACGTACAAAATTGAGCATAGAATTACGTAGTTGTGTTTTCTAGAAGTACAGACATAGCCCAACGGATGACCTATTTATATTTGTTTGAAGTCGATTTACATACTTTTAGGTAGATTCACATATAGATAAATATCACATATTTTATTTCATCCAATTTCATGTTAATAGTCCTGTTTAATATACCCATAGTGGTTAAGGGTATCATATAGACGGCCCCGTCCGACTTTACTACTTTCCTTACTGGTTAAAATTTTATAACATATTTTATATCCGCCCTCTTCCGTCAACAGAATTCATATC
>NW_026882200.1:0-40643 GCF_032173495.1 Musca vetustissima | reverse complement strand
AAACAGCATATGTTATTCGCTTATGCCGACGACGGTAGTTGCCACCAAAATGGCGAGAAGACCAAGCTGATGGTAGCAGCGTGCAAAACGTCCAATAGACTCGGACCAACTGTGGAACTTGAAAACTAAAGCTTCGAGGTAGTCAAAGATTTTACCTCTGTACCGCCATAAAGAGAACTAATAACATCAACTTTGAAATTCGGAGGAGAATAATGTTGGCCAAACAGATGCTACTATGGTCTGAGTAAGCAAGTCAAAAGCAAGGCCACCTCTCGATATTATCCGTGCTGCTGTATAAATCTGAAGCATGGATACTTGCACAAACGTCTGAGACAGCTCTTGGAGTGTTTGAAAAAAGTTCTCTTTCACAAGAAGAAGGATAGATGCTGCTTTCCTATAGGAAGAATAATACCTCTAGCTCTTTTAATGAAAGCAAATACCTGCAGCTCTTCCATAGGAAGAAGAACACCAGCAGCTCTTCCACAGGAAGAAGTATACCTGTAGCTCGTCCACAGCAAGAAGAATACCTACAGTTCTCCTCTAGGAAGAAGACGTCCAGTTCTCCTATAGGAAGAAAAATACCTGCAGCTCTTAAACAGGAAGAAGTATACCTGCAGCTCTTCCATAGAAAGAAGAATAATTGAAGTTCGTCCTCAGCATTCCTATAGCAAGAAAATTTCATGCAGCTTTCCTATAGGAAGAAGAATACAACTAGGTCTTTTAAAGGAAGCAAATACCTGCAGCTCTTCCATAGGAAGAAGAACACATGCAGCTCTTCCACTGGAAGAAGGATACCTGTAGCTCTTCCACAGGAAGAAGAATACCTTCAGTTCTCCTCTGGGAAGAAGACCTCCAGTTCTCCTATAGGAAGAAGAATACATGCAGCTCTTAAACAGGAAGAGGAATACCTCTGTCTTATATGAATAAAATAACATGCAGCTCTTGCATAGGAAGAATACCTGCAGCTCTTCCACAGGAAGAAGAATACTTGCAGCTCTTCTATAGGAAGAAGAATAGCTGCAGCTCTTCCATAAGAAGAAGAATATCTGCAGTTATTCCGTAGAATGGGCCGATCGGCGTCGACGGTGAATATCGTGGTCGAATGAACCACGTAGTCAGAGGGATCGAGCTGCAGTGACAATGGATGAAGATGCTCCATCTGAAAAGGCATATAAAAGCGAGCCAAGTGATGGTTCATGCAGAAGGGGAAGGCCACGAACCCGATGGAAAGATCAAGTAGAATACAACATCTCGGAACATGGTCTTTCAAATTAGGGTTTTGAGGTTTTTGAAAAATCATATATATTTTCTTAACCATTTTTTTTAGTTCGAGACATCTACAAAACCTGATTTTTGAATGTGTCAACATCATCTTTTGGCGACAAAAATCGTTGATTTAAAATTTCTTCTAGATATGTGAAAAATCATTGGCTTAGGCCTGAATCGGTACGACCCATCAATACTACGTTTTGGCCTATTGTAAAGGCGGTAGTTTGAGCATATGTGTGAGAGCTAAAATTTCTATTTTATCTAAGGCTTTGGGCAAACAAATTGTGGTGTACCACCCAGAAATGGCTGTCCTAGGTTGTTAACGAGGAACATGTCCACTTTTACCGATGAAACGTGCGACCATTTGCCGCGATGTGCTTTCTTCGCACTCAACTTTCGATCGATTTGACTGTTTTTGAAGATTCGATTGCTTATTTAAATTCGAGCTATAATCATAGATCACTGATCACCTTATAAAAATCGTTTGAAGAATCGTTATATTTTTTTCAAAAATTCGACATGAGCTATTTTAGCTCGGTATCCAACGTGGACAAGCCTTTTTTAAATTCAGGAACTTATTCAAGAGTCGGAGACGATTAAATCCATTTAACCATTTTTATACCCTTCACCACACTGTGGTACAGAGTATTATGTCTTTGTGCATATGTTTGTAACAGGCAAAAGGAAACGATATAGACACATGGTTCCTTTTGAGAATGTCCGATTTTACGTAAATGGTGCTCCGAAGTCCCTATATATCATTCGATTCGCACGAAATTTGTCAGAGCGTTCTGTATTAGGTGCAGAATGGTGTGTGCTGAGTTTGGTGAAAATCGGTTCAGATTTAAATATATAGTTTCGTCCGATTTTATGTAAATGTTGCACCAAAGTCCCTATATATCTTTCGATTTGCATGAAATTCGGCACAGCGTAATGAATGAAGTGTGTTAAGTTTCCTGAAAATCGATTCAGATTTAGAGTTCGATTTATGTAAATGGTCCACCAAAGTCCCTATATATCTTTCGATTTGCACGAAATTTAGCATATCGTATTCAATTAAGTCTAGAATGATGTGTGCTAAGTTTCGTGAAAATCCAATTTAAGGTAAATGGTGTACCAAAGTCCCTTAATATCTTTCGGTTTGCTCGAGATTTGGCACAGCGTAATGAATTAGGTCTAGAATGATATGTGTTAAATTTCCTGAAATCATTGAAATCGGTTCAGATTTAGATATAGCTTCTATATCTGACCAAATGAAAAAATTAGTATAGGTTGCAGAATGACATGTTTATGGATCCAATTTCATTTTGATGGTCCTTTTAAAATGCGACGTCTGTTAGGATACATCTGTTGAATATACCCAAAGTGGAGAAGGGTATCATATAGTCGGCCCAGTCCGACTTTACTACTTTCCTTACTGGTTTCCTACAGTCCTATGGACTATGAGTGGCCCTGTATCCTTGCTAGCAAATGATATATTTGATGAAGGACCTGGAATATAACTAGTAAAATTCTTATTTATATCTGCCGCTCATCTAAAGATTACGTTCACCTCAGACCTCCATGGCAATCTTCTGAATGTTTGTTGTTGCGCACTGTTCAAACGCCAAATGTCAACTAATGGTAACCAGATATTTTCAAATGGCGGGTAGTTTAAAAACAAGAACTCAACATCTCTGCACTACCACCACCAACTACCCTGCCACCCTGAATTATCTACCCAAGATGTCAGCAGAACATTTTCTTATGTTTCTGTTTCTGTTCTTTTCATTCTGCTATTTCGCACTAATTAACAATTCACAAAATCAACATGGAGAAAATTGAATGCGCTTTATTGAAAACAAGACCTAAGATTTTTCGACAATCGCATCCTTCTTTTCAAGCGAACCGATGCGGACACAGCAACAACAAAACGGACAAAATAATAAAAACGGAATTAAGGCAACAAGAAGAACAAAATAATAATAACAACAACAAAATACAATAAAAAGCACTCGTAACTAAAATCTCCATTGTCAGAGACACGTGGATGGCCGTTTGAACGGCGTCCAGGCAAATGGAACTCAGTGGGTTGGGGTTGAGGGGGTGGAGCTATAGGGAAATTATAAACAATATTTTTTCGGTGACGACGACAACGATTTTAAGAATATTTGAGTGTGTGTTTTGTTTATATTGTGTTACACATGTATCCATTAATATTATATGTATGTACATGCTTATATGTACATACATACAAATATAACAAGTAATCATAAAAATACAATAACAATAATAAATGAGATAATTTCGAACAGTGGGTCGAAGAGGAAATTTGGCAAGTTATTTTTTATAAGAAACGAAAAAAGCAATATCAACGAAAGTGTAATAAGATAGATATAGCTATCTGGCCCTCATTGAAATGAAAATATAGGGAACATACATATAACTACAATTCTACCAATCGATTGTTGTAAACCAAATAGAAATGGTGGGATGCAGCTATATGGGGATAACCCCAACACACGGAACAAATTAGCTAACTATTTTAATATAAACCAGTAAGGAAAGCAGTAAAGTCGGACGGGGCTGACTATATGATACCCTTCACCACTTTCGGTATATCCAACAGATGAAACCTAAAAAACGTCGAATTTTTAAAAGACCAGGGACAAAATTATGAAAATCAATTATAAGCGTATATCTATATATGTATATATCAAAATCTAATCCGATTTTAACTAAACTTGCCACACGTTATGTTATAGTAACTTCAGTACGTAGAGCAAAATTTTGTGCCTATTGGACTCACAATGGTAAAGCATTTAAAACCGACTTCTAGGTTATTCTAACACCAGTACATTGTGAAAAGTTTGTGTCAATTTTGTGTAAAATCGGACAACACCATTTACATTAAATCGGACGAAAATATATATATGGGAACTATATCTAAATCTGGACCGATTTTCGAAACTTATCACACATCATGCTAGACTTAATTCAGTACGCTGTGCCAAATTTCATGCAAATCGAAAGGTATATAGGAACTTTGGTGCACTATGTACATAGAATCTGACAAAACTATATATAGGAGCTATATCTAAATCTGAACCAATTTTCTCGAAACTTGGCACACATCATGCTAGACTTAATTCAGTACGCTGTGGCAAATTTCATGCAAATCGAAAGGTATATAGGAACTTTGGTGCACTATTTACATAGAATCTGACAAAACTATATATAGGAGCTATATCTAAATCTGAACCAATTTTCTCGAAACTTGGCACACATCATTCTGCACCTAATTCAGTACTCTATGCAAAATTTCACGCAAATTGATTAATATATAGGGACTTTGGTGCACCATTTATCTTAAATCGGACGAAACTATATATGGGAGCTATATGTAAATCTGAACCGATTTTTAGGTTTCGTCCTTGGGCCAAATAAGTGACTTGTGCCAAATTTCATCCAAATGGGATTATAAATGCGACCTGTACTTTGTTTACAATTTAACATCTACAGACGGGCGGACGGACAGACATGCATAAATCGACTCAGAAAATGATTCTATGCATATCCTCAAAAGGAACCATGTGTCTATCTCGTTTCCTTTTGCCAGTTACAAACATATGCACAAAGACATAATACCCTGTACCAAAGTGTGGTGAAGGGTATAAAAAGGGGGTTATATGGGGACTACCCCTAAAATGAGGTGGATATTAATAATTTTTGATAGGAAGACTTGTTAACATATACGACTACAAAGTACCAAATTACAGCAAATTCGGTTGAAAAACGCGCTCGAGAACTCCAAAATAGCGAAATGTGGGGGGTGGGGGGGGGGGTGGGGTTCACTTATACGGGGGCTATCAGAAAAAGTGGGCAGATGTTTATATTTTTTTGTGTAGATATTTGGCACCAAATAAGAACCAAATGTACCAAATTTCAGCAAATTCGGTTGAAAATTGGGGGGTACCCTTATATGGGATATTTTAAAATGTTAAACCTTTTTGGGGAAGGTACTAGAATGAGTTGGCCGATAAGCCTCATCTTCAAACAATATCTTCAAACAGGTTAAAATTTATGGTGGGTTGTGCAAAGTTGGGATCAAATCGAATACTCCGTTCGCATTATATTATAAAATTGATTATCAGCCAAATGTTGACCGGGAAGGTACCTGAAGGAGTGAACCAATATTCCTCATCTCTGAACTTAATTTATGTTAGAAAAAATATTACGAAGTGGAAAGTCGAAGTCGATCTAACCTTGTAGATTTCAGTGTCAGGGAAATCACGCTACAGGCCTTCGGATTAGTGGCGAAGCATAAAGGGAATTATTAATTTCGAGCTACGGATGCCACTTGCAACATCATCCATTGTAAAATGTGATGGTAACTTCTAGCCAGGATGAGATCTTAAATGGCGATGTAATCTTCGCTCTCGATATGCTCAACAAACTGTTCGTTAAAATAACTAGCTCACCTCATCGGATCAGTCAACTATCATAATTTGTTCGAGGTAACAATGTCGCAACACTTCTAGCTACAGTATGCGGAAGTTGAGTCATTGTTCCTGAAGTCTGTATAATGGAAAAAAATGTTGGTCCTGAACACTGCATAGCTGATTAGGACATATATGAAAGGTTGTACAGGTAGGTATATGGTATATAAGATGATCGGAGCACCTACATTTAGTGTTCTTACGGACAGCACTTGCAAGAATTTCTTCTATTATTCTCGGTTATGAATATCTGTCTTATATATAAAAACTAGAAGTGATATTCTATTACAAAATCAGCAGTAGTTTTCTTCCACTTCTGGGTCTACTAAGTTTGGGCCTACTAATCCCGATATATTTCACTTATTTTCATTGCCAAACCAACTCTCATTTGTACTCGTTTGTCTATTGTTATCGTTCTAGCCTCTAAACGAATTGACATAGATCGCCAAAATTTTGCCTCCAGGCAGATCAAGTTCAAAGACGGGCTATATCGGTTCACGTATAGACGTATCCCTCATTTAACGGTATCCCAAATTTTCGATATTTTGGGAATTTTGGGTTGTTATTGGTTACCAAATCTCCACACTAAAAATAATTATCAATGACGGTCCACTTTTTTGGGTATCTCCCATATAAAGGTACCGCCAAAATATGCGAATACTGAAGTTTTTGGAAAACTTTTTCAATTAAATTGGCTGAAATTAAAATGTTGGGTTCTAATTGGGTGGCAAATATTCTCAGCAAAAGTTATCGATATGGGTCCATTTTTTGGGTAGCTGTCATATAACAGTACCCCCAAATTTTCGGAATTTTGAGGGGTTTGATTCGGGTTTTCATAGTATGGGGGATATTCATTTCTCGAAATTATCTACAAAGTATGGAATTCTAAAACGATCCAGTCATCTGTTGTAATCATTCTACCTTCGGTGGATATCGAGATAAAAAATTCGAACCTGACCAGAATGAAATACATCGGACCGCTTTTACGCCTAGCCCCCATATAATTACACCTAACAATTTTCCGTATTTTTAATATTTAACGCAAACGAAGATATTGAGAAACAAAACGTAAATATTAGGTTCGCAATGGTGCTATTTCGGTCCTTAATTAGGCATAGCCCCTCATATAATGATAATCCCAAGTATTCGCTAATTCCTACACAATGTAATCTATATTGGTCCCACTTGAGATATAACCTTATATACTTTACCCTCTAAATTGCTGTATTTTTAGTGGGATTTTATACAGGTGTTCCACCCTACCATGCGTTATCAATATAGGTCCACGTTTTGGGGGTTTTGGGATCTTAGGAAGAATTCCCATTATAATTGCTGAAATTTGTATTTGGTGAACATTATGGTTTACATCAATCGATTGGTAGAATTGTCGGTATAGGTCCACTTTTTGGTATGTTCCCTATATATTCATTTCAAGTAACTAAACTATGGTAGAGATTATTCAAAGTTCGACCCGACCGAAATTAACGTTTTTATACCCTTCACCACACTGTGGTACAGGGTATTATGTCTTTGTGCATATGTTTGTAACAGGCAAAAGGAATCGAGATAGACACATGGTTCCTTTTGAGAATATGCATAGAATCACTTTTTAAGTCGATTTATGCATGTCCGTCCGTCTGTCCATGTTAAATTGTAAACAAAGTACAGGTCGCATTTATTATCAGATTTGGATGGAATTTGGTACAGCTCACTTATTTAGCCCAAGGACGAACCCTATTAAAATTGGGAAAAATCGGTTCAGATTTAGATATAGCTCCCATATATATTTTCGTCCAATTTAAGGTAAATGGGGCACCAAAGTGCCTATATATTTGGCATAGCGTACTGAATTAGTTCCAGAATAATGGATAAAAAATCGATAAAATCGGTTCAGATTTATATATAGCTCCCATATATTGTTTCGTCCAATTTCATGTAAGTGCACCAAAGTGCCTATATATCTTTCGATTTGCACGAAATTTGGCATAAAGTACTGAATTAAGTCCAGAATGAAGTGTGCAAAATTTCATGAAAATCGATCCATATTTAGATATAGCTCCCATATATAGTTTCGTCCGATTTAATGTAAATGGTGTACCAAAGTTCCTATACATCTTTCGATTTGTACGAAATTTGCCACAGCGTACTGAATTAGGCCTAGAAATATGTGTGTTAAGTTTCCGGAAAATCGGTCTAGATTTAGATATAGCTCCCATATATATTTTCGTCCGATTTAATGAAAATGGTGTACCCAAGTCCCCATATATCTTTGGATTTGCACGAAATTTGGCACAACGTACTGAATTGAGCCTAGAATGATGTCTGCAAGTTTCGTGAAAATCGGTCCAGATTTAGATATAGCTTCCATATGTAGTTTCGTCCGATTTCATGTAAATGGTGCACTAAAGACCCTATATATCTGTCGATTTGCACGAAATTTGGTACAACGTACTGAATTGAGCCTAGAATGATATCTGCCAAGTTTCGTTGAAATCGGTTCATATTTGGATATAACTTCCATATATATTTACGCCCGATTTTAAGTAAATTGGACACCAGACTCCTCATGTTAGTCAGATTGACATCAATTTTTGCACAACGTACAAAATTGAACATAAAATTACGTAGCTGCGTTTTCTAGAAGTACAGACATAGCCCAACGGATGACCTATTGATATTTGTTTGAAGTCGATTCACAGTTAGATAAATATCACATATTTTATTTCATCCAATTTCATATTAATAGTCCTGTTTAATATACCCATAGTGGTGAAGGGTATCATATAGCCGGCCCCGTCCGACTTTACTACTTTCCTTACTGGTTTTATTTGACGGTGAGTGTGTTTTTTCTTAAAACCACTGTAATTTTCAATCCGTACTTGTTGTCATATTTGTATCTTATTACCATTCATTCATTCATTCATTCATATATACAACAACCATCCAATCCCAACCCCACAATGTGCTCCCAAGGAATACTTGCCAAAATTATTTTTTTTTCTTGGCGTCCTTGTCATCTACTTGTTGTTGCTTTTATTATACGATACATATGTATATCGTACATCAAAAGGTTTCCAATTTTTCAATTTTGGTTGCATTAAAAGTTTACTTGTTGTTGTCGTCCGGCGCAACAACAACAACAAAGAGACAGCACGTGTCAAACATGCGTGAGAAATGTCTTCGTAGTGCATTTCCCACGTCCTACAGTTACCGAGCAAATGAAACGACATATCTACTTGTTTCTCATATTGTTGTTGTTGTTTTATTTTTTGTGTGATTATTTTTATTTGATTTTTCTTATGGGTAGTTGTTGTTGTTGTTAGAATTCACTGTGTTTACAGTGGGTGGTGGTTGGTTAGTGAATTGGTTTACAACTGGGAACTTGGAAATCGCTTAAATCGTTTGTGTGTGTGTGCGTGTTGATGTGCCCTGCACTTTGCATTTTTGGGTGGTGAGTTTTGCCACATTCACAAAGGTCCTTGTAGATCGTCCTTTCATTGATTTTGTTGTTGTTGCTTTTTTTAGTGAATTTTGGCTCACACGGGAATCTTTTCGCTGCTCTGTTGACATGGCTTGTGTGTGTGTGTTTTTTATTTCTCCCGCTTTTTGTTTTCGGCTTTGTTATTCGATGCCTTTAAAAGTGGCTATGATTCACTTGATGTTATCCTACTACTTGTTGTTGTTTTCGCTGTTATTGTTGTTGGTATTTTTTGTTTGCATTTTGGAATAAATAACTTATCATTTGAATAGGCAATATTATTTTCGTTTTGATTAATTGCAGACTTTTGATGTGAAACAATAACCAAATAATCCACGCATTATAGCTTCATGAGAACTTATTTTCTTTGGCATTTAATTAATAGATGAAATGAAGCAATCAAATGGAATTTTCGAAAAAAAATTTGGGAGATATTTGAATTTTGAAAATCTGTAATAACGAAGAAGTGTTTACATAAAAGTTGTTGAATTTTTATCTGTTCTATGATTGAACTTAGACCTACTATGAACACTTTTTTTCAAAATCGCATATTTTCGACCACAGATCAGGTTAGGAAATAAGGTCGATCTTCACCGACTGCATCTCAGTTGGTACGATCATTGTACCTGCAAGGGTTTTTAAGATTTTTCAGTTGAAACTTTAAAGGGACATTTTTTACATTAATGTAGTTTCGAAATTTTTTTTTTTTGAGACCGAGAATGGGGAGTGCCCCCTTAAGGTACCAAAAGCTGACCATAGGACCATATTCGAATGTTTTCTAATATTTTGTTATGTTATGTACTGGAAATCCTTAGATTATATTATATAACGATACCCCCAATATTCGGTATTTTGGCCCAATATCAATCTCCGTTTGGGAATAGCCCCATATAACGGTAGCCCCACTGTCCGGTATTTTGAGAATATAACCCTTTGAGCACCGATTTTTTCGTGACCATCCTTGCCAATATCAAGAAGAGCAAAAAAAGCAAAAATCACTGAAATTACTCTATAGGTTCTTTTTTACAAGAATAAGAAATATTTTTGAAGGTACAATTAGAATACGAATCGATTTAAATAACCAGTGAGCGGAGCAGTATAGTCGGACGGGGCCGACCGACCATACTATACCTTACACTAATACCACGGAACTCTAACTTTCTGCCGACGTTTATTCTGAGCGTGGGCAATATTTCGTGATAGTTGCACCCTCTTGCCCGATTAAAGATCGACAGCACCTCTTCCTTACACTGACATATTTTCCGAATATTCCCAATATTGAGTACAGCCCTTTTAATTACTTGTCCAGATTCCCTTCACCGTGGATTGTGTTGTGATGTTGGGATTATAATTGTGTTGTGATGTTGGGATTATAATTGATCGTCTCGAAAAACATAAAAAATTAAGTTTTCGGTCCACTTTATACCAAAATTTTTATCTGCTCATAACCAAAAATTGTAGCCGATATCCCTGACCATACCTGGATCCTCATTGAACATTTCAAAGCGATCAGCGCTATATTTCCGCACTCTAGTCTGGTAATGGGTTACTAAATAATATCTCAGTACGTAAGCACCTGCAAATATTACATCTGAGTACATACGACCATATAATTAGTATCAATTTAAAGGTCAACCACTCCTCTTGGATATGCTATCAACTTCTCGGGTCTTTGTTATTCAGGGGAAAATATATACGCTATAGAATAAAAATTAGTCAGGGTCCATTTGACCCGCTAAATATTGACCGATCTTTATCAAAACAAGCATGCTTATTCTATGGCCCGATTCCCTTCTCCATTGCGGCTTGTGGAGCGACCAAAAAACCGACTAAATAAAGTTTTTGGTCCATTTCATCCCCTCAATATTAACCGATAGGGGTCTTCATTGGCCAGAATCCATCCTACTTGCAAAATTTCGTGAAGATTGGTCCATAACTGTGGACGGACACACATGTCTAGATTGACTCAGCTAGTCGAGATATGACGATTGGTATACTTAAAGGTGGGTGAAGGACCAATATTTCGCGGCGTTACAAACTTTTGGGGCTACACAAAGCTATAATACCCTGACAACATAGTTGCGTAGGGTATAATTAGGACTGTTTACACAAATTGGACCATAATTTTCAAAATCGTATATTGAACGACTGTTACCGTTCGTTACAATTCGGAGGATAGCCGACAATTAAATAATAAGACTTGGAAAACATGTGCCTTGAACAAAGCGGTGCCAAAAGCCACACAAATCGAGCAAATATTTCTTTATTGCAATATAAACTGGTATTTTGAGAGGTTTGGGCTCGTTTATAACTACAATGTCTTTGATTTTTTATTTGAAAGTCTTGCTGGATAGAAAATCTCATCACGAAAATTATCAATGTTGGCCGAAGTTTCGGAGTAACCTTTATATAACGGTATTTTACAGTTCAAGCTCAATTTTCCAACCCGATATTTGGGCTTCTCCGAAAAACAATTTACCATGTCATAGCACTCATTTAAAAGTTCTGTTCAAGGCTACAGGTTTCAATCTGATATTTCATTTTTCCTGACAGCAATATAGCTTGGCTTTGCTCCCATTTAAAAATCCCGCTCGATTTAAGGAATTTTAAATGAGCATGGTGTCATGATGAAGAATTTAAAAAATAAAAGCCGGCCGAACTTAATTATACCCTTCACCACACTGTGGTACAGGGTATTATGTCTTTATGCATATGTTTGTAACAGGCAAAAGGAAACGAGATAGACACATGCTTCCTTTTGAGAATAGGCATAGCATCACTTTCTGAGTCGATTTACGCATGTCCGTCCGTCCATGTATTTTTGTGAACAAAGTACCGGTCGCATTTATGATCCGATTTGAATGAAATTTGGCATAGGTCACTTATTTGGCCCAAGGACGAACCCTATTGAAATTGGGAAAAATCGGTTCAGATTTAGATATAGCAAATCTAAAACAAATAATACAATCGGTTCCAAATTCAACACTTTATTCTCTATTTACATATATATTTATATGAATTAGAATCAATTTAAAGATCTTCCTTATTCTCTAACTTGGTTTGGGGTCGAAAATAAAGAATTTTCCAAAGATCGGTAAAGATCTTTGTTATTTTCTAACTCGGTTTGTGGACAAAAATAGGGACATTTCCAAAAAGTAAATTTCATAGGTACGACATTTTGGTTATTTTTGTGCGATGTTAATAATACTAGTTAATATCAGAACCCGACTTGTACACATTCGAATACCGTTGGAATTTTTGGATACCAACGTTTCAGTGGTCAGAAATCATGCCCGCCGTCAAAAAGAAGGACTTTCCGTTAATTACAAAAAAAAGCAACAACAACAACATTTTGTCAATTCATTTTCTTATCTTTTAAACCTTCAAATACATATATGCAAAGTTATAAGTCTTCAATATAATGCACGTTCATCGCCGAAATTTCAAATCGAGAATGGGGTATTAGGCCTCGATCTAACTGCTAAAACAAAAACTGCGGAACTATATATTATTGCCAAAATGTATACTACAATTTCGAGGCGAAAATTTTATCAGATTATTATTAGTTTGTTTTGGGTCCAAAGTTTATAACGCGACGATGTATTAAACAGATTTAACTAAACTGAATTTATGTGGAGAAGAAAGCAATTGGCGAATATATTAAAAACGCAGAAGGACAAATTAACCATGTCATGTGATTCGAAAAGGATCATATTTCAGATTTTCTCCACATTCTAATCTTAAGAATTCTAATAAGAAGAATCTCACTCAGTTTAGAAACCCTGTCGGACGGGACCGACCATATGATACTCTAAACAACTACCAATGAATACTATATTTCTGTTTACTATCTTCGTCCAAATTTGAAGTAAACTGTAAATTTTCATCGAATTAGGCTGAATATTAACGCTTTTATAGGCCACAAAAGCGCATTTTTCAAGATCCATTATAAGGGAGTCAAACCAAATCTTGATCCGATTTTTCCATTTTTTCGTTAATTATTGACCTAAGTAGATGTAAATTGCCATTTTCGAGACCCATTATATGGGAGGAATATCAAATCTTGGTCTGATTTATGCAATTATTTGGCACTTGCTCTTTAGGCCAATAATGAACATTTGTTCAAAATGCCATCCACCTACGATATGTCCTTTTGTTTTTCGCCGATGTTAATATGAACTCGCTGATAATTGTGGCGTCAGGCTATAATAACGTTTTCGATCTTTTTCGATCAAGATGTAGGCGTCGTCCTTGATCATAACAGGAACTTCATGTAGAATTTCAATGCGGTTACCGTGACATTTACGACCTCTAATGTGGTAATGGTAATACTAAATACGAGGGCAGTATGGAAAGTTCTTAGCCTAGCACAAAAAGCGCGGTATAAACAGAAAAAAGAAAAAAAAAATTTTTACAATGATAGCACGCATTTCTAAGAGATGATGGTATAGATTGTATAGCACCTAGCCAAGATGTGATTAGAATAGCAATTAATCGCTAAGAGGCGATGGTTTACCAGTCGAACTATTCAGGACCAGCAGTCAGATGCTGATCAGGAACATGAACCAACTGATTAGTACAATTTCGCGAGAGGAATGCATTCTCAATGATTGGAACCTCAGCATCCTGTCCCGTTCATAAAAATGAGACAAGGCGATATGTGCCAACTATAGAGGAATAAGTCTCTTTCCCATCGCATATGAAGTGCTATCCAGGGTGCTGTGTGAACGACTGAAGCCAATGGTCAATGACATTATTGAATCTTATCTATGCGACTTCAGACCTGTCCAATCCACTATAGACCAGATTTCCACACTGCGCCAAATCCTGGAAAATACCCATGAAGAACACATCGACACATTCCAACTATTCGTCGACTATAAA
This sequence comes from Musca vetustissima, assembly GCF_032173495.1. Lineage (NCBI taxonomy): Eukaryota > Metazoa > Arthropoda > Insecta > Diptera > Muscidae > Musca > Musca vetustissima. The sequence continues at coordinate 26,534 of NW_026882200.1, read as the reverse complement.
CCGTATTCGACAGCTCTATCCATTCAGAGGAGTTTAACGCCATGTCTGCGTTCGGCATTTTGCAAAATTAATACCGCTATGCAGGATAACTTTAACAGAACAGGTCATAAGTTAAAGTTGGAGAGGAGCTTTCTGAGCGCTTTAATACCGAACAAGGATTTAGACAAGGTGATAGTTTGTCGTGTGACCTTTTTATCATCATACGAGATGCAAAGGTTATCAGGAATAGCAATCTGTACACCAAATATCTCATACTACTCGGCTACGCCGATCCCACATAATCTTTAAACGATTTGAGAAACGGTTAGCCAAAGTGGGACTGGTAGTAAATGGCGAGAATACCAAACTGATGGTATCAACGAGCAAGATGTCCAATAGACTCGTACAAACTGTGGAACTTGAAAATTACAGCTTGAAAATGGTCAACCATTTTATATACCCCGGTACTGACATAAATAAAACCAATGGCATCAGTTTTGAAATTCGGAGCAGAATAATGTTGGGCAACAGATGCTACTATAGTGTGAGTAAGCAATTGTAGAAAAAGGTCACCTGTTGCCAGACCAAACTCACACACTACAATACGCTGATACCCTGCTGTTATATGGAAGCATGGGTACTTATGCAAGCATATAAGGCAGCTCTCGGAGTGTTTGAGAGAAAAATTCTCCGAAAGATCTATGGACCGATCTGCGTTGACGGTGAATATCGCCGTCGAATGAACCATGAGTTGTACCATCTATTCTCGGACATAGACGTATCGAGCTGTAACGACTACGGTGGCTCAAAAGGCATATAAAACCGAGCCAACTGATGGTTCACGCAAAACGGGAAGGCCACGAATTCGATGGAAAGATCAATTGGAAGATAATTGGAAGCTGTACACAAGACCTACGCTCTTGGAAATCTTTTTTAAACTCGTCTCATGGAACAAATGTTTTGTCTCGAGCCAGCTAAGTAAGTTTACTATATTCATATGACATATTATACCGAAGCATCATACAATTGTCAGCGAATAGGATTCGGAGTTGAGTTACTGTGACTGGATTTGGAATCGGATTCTCTGGCTTAATTCGCAATCGGAAATTAGATATTACGTTAATTAAAAAATACATCAGACTGTGACACTATCCGATACTTTGTCCTCTACCTCGGCTTTAGAAGAAGACACAGAGTACAGATCTGAAGCCCCACTCAGATATTATGTTCATTGCAACATTTGTTGTGTAGAATACGAAATCCGATTATGCTTCCCATTAGGAATTTTGTTGTTTTAACAAGTTAAGCTACTTCGTAACCAATGAAGTCTATGGTACGAACAGAGACTAAGATTGCCTAATCAAGTCAAACAAAAACGACCTTGAAATCTATAATCCAGCGACATAATGCCAATTAATTCCTTATCAGACATAGCCTTTCCCAATACCAATTCCATGAGCTTACAACTGACTTTGACACCAAAAACAAAAATTCACCTGTTCCACCTACAAATCTGACCTACATATTAACGAGTATGTCGGGCGCCACAGGCGGTAGGCAGGCTGTGTGCGGGCGGCATACGTCACTTGATCCAAAGCAACACCTTCAATGACGGCCAGTGACCTCTCAAAGAGAGCGAGAATTCAATTTCCATATAAAAACGCCCAACAGCAAACTGTGATGCACTTGTTGGGGGCACACACGACCAGCATAAGTTTGGAACGTGTGCTCCATATTCAGTTGTTCATTGGAACAAACATCAATGACGGCTGCGGCAACGACGACAACGACAAGCATCTTAACAAATTTACAACAAACAGATGACGACGGCCATGGCCATGGTCGTTGTCATCATCATATTGGCGGTCATAGGAACAACACCTATAAGCCGGCAATTGTTGACACAACATTATTGTCAAGTGGCAAAACGCGCAAACGTGCAACAATGTCACCACACGGCCACAGAGGAGATAATGGAAGAATGCTCTCGGCCAGAACTTCGACAGGATGCAATGCAAATGATAAACGTCGGCTCATTGTTGTGATGCAAACACGCACACACAAAAGGATAATGCGAATAACTATTTGTATTGTTTTACGAAGACAACACGAAGTCGAAACGAAGTCTAGAAATGCACTTGTGTGTGTCGTTTTATTGGAATAATTGCTCGTTTGCTGGCCGCAAGAATTGTTTGGAGCGCGTTCTGAAGGACATTAACGAAAAACCACTGTGTTAACATTGTTTCCCTTTCCTGCTCAGCCACACGCTCTGCTCTCTCTCTCACTCACTCTCTCTTGTGTATGTGGTGTAAAGATCATAGAGTACGAAATCTTAACCCTTATCATAAACTTTGCCTTACCATTTTGGGGGGTGGTTAGTTAGGAGGGTAGTTTTTCGTTACGTTTTGATTTTATTGGTGCTTGGCCATGCAGGATTGACGAAAACTTCGCTAAGGTTTGAGTTGTGGCACATGCTGGTCGTGCGTTTCAAAATCAGTCGAACGTCGTTCTTGCACACGATAAGTCACGTGCTCTAAACTCCGCTCCGGTAAACAACAAACGGAAAAAATAACTATTTTTGAAAAAATTTATATTTTTTGAAACACAAATTTGAAATTATAAACAAAAAATATTTAAACAAAATTTGTAAAAGAAAAATATTTGAGTGAAGTGAAGTTTTGAATATAAAAATTTTATTTGTGAAGAAAGTTTGAATAAAAACAAATCAATTACCAAAAATGGATCACAATTTGAATATGCATCACAATAATGCTGCCCTGCATTGGAGTTATGGCGCCGCCGCAGTACCAACTACGCCGCAAAATCATTGGGTACCACCCCCACAATCCCAATCGGCATCACTAAAACGCGCCATATCGGAAAGTGATTGTGAAGATTTATATTCGGAAGAATCATCGAAGGAACAGTACGTATTTTTTTTATTAGCCAAAGCAACAATTGGATTTTTTTCAAATTCCAATTGGAAACTCCAAAAAGTTCTTTGGAGAATGACCTTTTATTTATTTGTTTTTTTTTTCTTCTTCTTTTTAGAATCTCTCCTGCCGATGGCAGCAACTGCCAAATGATGAGCCGCAAAAAGCGTCGTGGTGTCATCGAAAAGAAACGCCGCGATCGCATCAACTCTTCGCTATGTGAACTCAAGCGCCTAGTACCCTCGGCGTATGAAAAGCAAGGCTCCTCAAAATTGGAAAAGGCTGAAATTCTGCAACTCACCGTGGAACATTTGAAAAATTTACAAGCCAAAGGTAAATATTTTTTTCAAAATTTTAGTAAAAAATTGAAAATAAATATTTTTTGAAGTTGTGAGAAAGTATTAAAGGAAACAACGAAGTGAGAGTGGGAAATATTAAAAAAAATTAATACAATGAAAATGAAAAAAATATCAAAAAAAATTATTGAAAAAAATTTCAAATTTCGAAATTTTGAATAACACAAAAAAATTAAAAATTTCGAAATTTTAAATAAAGGGACAAATTAAAAAAAAATAAATTAATTAAAAAATATTATATAAAAATATTATATATATATAATATAAAAATATTATATATAATTAAAAATATTATATATAATATTTATTATAAAAATAAAATTTGTTTACTTAAAAATTTCAAAAATTTAAAAAATTTATGGAAAAAAATTTAAAAAAGTAATTGAAAATTTTCAAAGTTTGTTTTTAATTTTCAAGAGATCTAAATTTTTCTTTATGTGAAATTTTTTCTAAAAAAAAATATCATCTTCAAATTCCAATTATTTCACAATTTTTTGTTTTTTTTTATTAAAAAAATCTAAAAGTTTTTTTTTATTAAAAAAATAAAAATGTTGTTAAGTGAAAAAATATATATATAAAAAATCTAGATTTTCTCAAAAAAACAATTCTAGAAAATTTAAAATTTTTATTCGAAAAAAAACATTAAAAAAAATAATTGAAATTTTCAAAACGTTTTTAATTTTGAATAGACCTAAATTTTTCTATTTGAGCATTTTTCCTTTTATCAAAAAATCTACAAAATATCCTCTTCAAATTCCAATTAGAATTAATTCCCACGTTTTCCGCGTAATTATGTCAAATCCAATACATTTACCATACATCCCCTCACCCACAAGCAAAAATGGAAACTCTTAACTTTTCCATCGAAATAGGAAAAACAACCTGATAATGAAAACATTTCCCACACTTTTTAAGCACTACAACTGACACTGGTTATTGTTATCGTCAATATTACAACAAAAACAAAATATTCAAACAATTATCTCACGCTTTATAATAGTGGGCGATAAAGGATGGTTATGACCACTAACCATTACCACCCCTTCAACAAAGAAGTTACTCAGCAGTCAGTCAGTTAGCGAATGCACTTGGCTTTGTCGTGTGAAAAAATCATCCAAAGATTCCCATACCACGTGCCACCCCTATTTCGCACCAACACGGGACACAATAAATCCTATTAGATTTTTTGTTTTTAGTTTTCTGGTAATTAATTATAAGGGTACGAAGAAGGGGTGGTTTCAACGTCGTGGGAATGTTTTGTTGATTTTCCTTTAATCCCATCATTAACCTCGTGATTTACATAACACACAAAAATTGCCGAACAAGTTATTAAATTTCCGTATTTTTTCCTTGTGTCTTCTTCCAGGAACCGATGCCTTGGGTTATGATCCACAACGTTTCGCCATGGACTATCACATTATCGGATTTCGTGAATGTGCTGCCGAGGTGGCTAGATATTTGGTCACCATTGAGGGTATGGACATTCAGGATCCTCTACGTCTGCGCCTTATGTCCCACCTGCAGTATTTTGTACAGCAACGTGAAATGTCACTGAAAAATTGCACAGCCACGCCGGGAGCAACACCATGGACAGTACATCCCGGAGCTGCAGCCGCTGCTGCTGCTTCATCATATCAACCCAATTGTGGTGTGACACCATATCAGGCATATCCCTCGGCCACCAGTTCGGCGGCATCGACAGTGCACACCTCAAGTCACAGTAATTCGTCGTATGTACCCAATTTGCCCTCTGCCCTGCATCAATATCCCACATTGAGTTCGTCACCCAACAACAATGCTATGCATTCACAACAACAACAACAGCAGCAACAACATAGTGTGCGTTCAAATTCCGTTGGATCTGCGCAGGATGGTCATGGTTTAATCAATCACAATCAAGCGAGACAAGTTACCTCTCCCCTACAACAGCAATCCCAGACCCAGCAACAGGCACAACAACAACAACAATCTCAACAGCAGCAACAACAAAATGTTGCAGCCCACCCCCAAATAACACCCACCTCACATGACACCCATCTTCAACAGCAAACTCAACAAACTCAACCCCAACAACAGCAACAAACACCCACCCATCATCACTACTCCCACGATCACAGCGGTGCCACACATCAGGATCATCAAGCTGCAACCTACATTGAATTAACAAATGCCCATGTCCACCCAGGACATCGTCAAGCGCCCTCTGCCGTTCCAGCCTCTGCTTTGGGTTATACCGCCATGCCAACACAATACCCGGTGAGTGTGGCCCAGGAATATAATCATCAAACCGGTGTCTATGTTACAGCTAATGGTTCGAAACCCTATCGGCCATGGGGTGCCGAAATGGCTTACTAGGCTGAGAGGGAGAGAGGAAGAATGTGAGAAGGGAACATATCCCGGGACTTGGCATATCAAAGTCTTATAAATTAATCAATAATCGAAGTTACAGGAACGGTAATACCGAAAACGAAATTGGGAAATTCAGACAGCTTTTGGGAGTATTCCCAACGAAGGACCAAAAGCTATTTCTTTCATCAAGTAAAATAAAAAATAACAAAGAAATTGCACAACTCAAGAAAAAAGCTTTATGCAGCACTTCGAAAGAACTAAATATAGCTTTAGGAGGAACATTCACTAAACAGCGAAGGACAAAATATCATTTATATCAGCATGGTTCTATAATAAAATACGATCATTGATAAAAAATACAACTTTTGGTCGATGGACCAAAAGCTTCATAAAATCATTAAATGTTGTGAAAAAGTCCTAGAAAGCTTTGTTAAAGATCTAACGAATAAGAAACAATTTTCAATAGTTCAAGCACACATAACACATCAAAAAATTTCGAGGAATATTTTTTTTAATACTAAAAAAAGCTCCAAAAGCTTTTAGATTGTCCAAGTAATGAAGTTGAACGAATCACAATAAATAGAAATAACAGTTTTCAATAATTATACAATGTAACCACTGTAGAACTTTTAGAGATCTTTTTGGTGTCCTCAACATTGAAACTGTACTAAAAGCTTTCATGGATTTTTTATGGAAAAAGTCAAACAAATTTATATTTTTAAAATTTAAAAAAAAAAAACAAAAAATTAAAAACAAACTTAAATATTTATACCAAAGAAATTTATTTAAACAAAAAAAAAACAAAACCCCCACACTTTGTGATAGTTAAACATTTAAAATTTAAGAAAATTTTAAAATATTAATTGTATATTTTTTATAAATATTTATATTATAAATTTTATATATATTTTTTATATTTATTAAACACTTGTAAATAATCTGAACTTGTATTTAACGTGAAAACTTGAATTTTAAAAATTGCAAAACCAAAAACAAATCTAAGTCATTAATTGTTTAAGAACAAAAATATTTATAATTATTTTTATTTATTAATGATATTATACATATATAAAATATATAATTTTTATACAAAAGAAAGAAACTGTATTTTAAATAAACGAAAAGAAAATAAAATAAAAGAATTTTTACTTAATTGCCAAAAGGGAACAAAAAGTACTAAATATTGTAACACGGTGGAACGGTTATCTGAAAGAATGAAATTAAGTATTTATGTTAAAGGGAACCCCACCCATTCTCGATTTTAATTTTTCAAGATTTTCAATGGGCTGGTAAATCGAAACCAATGCTTGTTAATGTTTGTAGCATAGCACATATATATATTTGAAGATTTAAAAGAGAAGAAAAATAATTTACAAAAAATGTTTGTTATTGTTTTGTTGTTGTTTTTTGCAATTAAAGTAAAGTCCTTATTTTTGATGGCGGGCATGATAACTCCTCACTGGAACATCGGAATCCGAAAATTCTAACTGTGTTAGAAATAGTACATGTCTGGCTCTCGTATGAACTAGGATTTTTGACTTCGCTCTAAAATTAACAAAATGGCGGACCTTTGAAAATATATTTTTGGAAAATCGCCGATTTTTGACCAAAAACCAAGTTAAAAAATAAGAAAGGTCTTCACCGATTGGCATTATCCTATTTCATACGATAGCTATACACTCACAGAGAAACGTGTAAAAATTTGGAATCGATTAGGTTTTTAGTTTTTGAGTTATCGTGCCCGCCATTCACAAAAGAGAAAAACGCGTTTAAAGTTTGAGAAGCCCTTTAGCCGTCACTTGAGGCTGACACAATAAATCGGCTACATCTTCAAGAGTTCTTGAGATTTTCACTTGAAATTTTGTAGGGACATTCTTGAATTAGTGTATATTCGAATTAAATCAAAAAATGTTTGACCCCGAGAATGGGGGGACACCTTCCCCCCCCCCCCCCCCCCTTAAAATTGTCGATATCAATTTTGATTATACCCTCCACCATAGGTATACTGACAGATACTTCAAATGAAAATATAGGGAAAATACCAAAAAAATGAACCTATACCGAATATTTGGGTTATCAGTATATGAGGGATATGCCTAATTAATGACCGATATATGTCAATTTCGAACCCAATATTTTAGTTATGTATCTCAATTCTTTCCTTCAGGAATTATCATTGAATGAAGGAGTTGCCTGAATAGTTCATTCTCGAACCTCAAGTTCTAATTTTTTATCTCGATATCCTCCGCAGGTTGAATGATTACAACAAAGTCTTAGAAGCCAACCCAAAACGCGGAACAAATCAGTTAACTATTTTTAATATAAACCAGTAAGGAAAGTAGTAAAGTCGGACGGGACCAACTATATAATACCCTTCACCACTTTGGGTATATTCAATAGATGAATCCTTACAGACGTTGCATTTGGATCAGTAAAATGAAATTGGATCCATAAACAAGTCATTTTGCAACCGATACTACATTTTTCATTTGGTCAGATATAGAAGCTATATCTAAATCTGAACCGATTTTCACGAAACTTAACACACATCATTCTAGACCTAATTCATTACGCTGTGCGAAATTTCATCCAAACTGAAATATATTAAGGGACTTTGGTACACCATTTACATTAAATCGGACCAAAATATATATGGGAGCTATATCTAAATCTCAACCGATTTTCACGAAACTTAACACACATCATTCTAGACCTAATTCATTACGCTGTGCCAAATTTCGTGCAAATCGAAATATATATAGGGACTTTGGTGCACCATTTACATTAAATCGGAAATATATATATATGGGAGCTATATCTAAATCTCAACCGATTTTCACGAAACTTAACACACGTCATTCTATACCTAATTCAAATCGAAAGATATATAAGGACTTTGCTGCACCATTTACATTAAATCGGATGAAAATATCTAAATCTGAACCGATTTTCAGGAAACTTAACACACATCATTCTAGATCTAATTCATTAAGCTGTGCCAAATTTCGTGCAAATCTAGAGATATATAGGGACTTTGGTACACCATTTACCTCAAATCGGACGAAAATATATATGGGAGCTATATCTAAATCTGAACCGATTTTTCCCAATTTCAATAGGGTTCGTCCTTGGGCCGTCCTTGATCTATGCCAAATTCCATCCAAATCGGATCATAAATGCGACCTGTACTTTGTTAACAAAAATACATGGACGGACAGACGGAAAGACGGACGGGCAGACAGACGTACGAACGGAGAGACGGACATGCGTAAATCGACACAGAAAGTTATGCTATGCATATTCTCAAAAGCAACCATGTGTCTCGTTTCTTTTTGGCTGTTACAAACATATGCCCAAAGACATAATACCCTGTACCACAGAGTGGTGAAAATTCATGAAAATTATGAAAACCTACTACAAAAATTGTGATTCTGCCACATCCACAATATATATATATATATGTATATATATGGGCAATATTGCCATACCCCCCTTTATAACCCCTTTATAACTCGGGAACTACTTAAGTATATGAAACAAAGTGAATAGTTTTGGGTTAAGTGATCTGTCGTTGCAAACTGTTCATGATATTGACCTCCAAGCTTTATTTTGGTGGGAGCTGTGTCTACTTTAATGTAAAAAATGTGTAAAAACAGGTTGAGGCGAACCAGTTTTTTTATGTTCTCTATCGATTTGTGACTAAGCCACTCATTGCACGGCCTTCGTGTCAAAATAAAACTAGAAGCCAACAAAATGGGGACTACACCCCCTTTGTATCATTTTTCAAAATTTTAACTGCATCTACCTTTAAATGATGCTGACATTTTGAAGCTCGATTTTGAGTGTTTTTTTAATTTTACTTCTAGCTTTAATACGCAAACAGGAATTTATAAAAATCGATTATAAGATTATTGTAGTCGCGAATCTGCGTAATTTGATATGTATTTTGTGTATGTAGAATGCACAGCTTCAGAGTAATACTCATCCGAAGGTGCGAATTTTGTGCGATCAAATTTCTAAAAAACCTATTTTTCGGGCCAAATTTTTAGATCTGTCAACTGAATGATATGGGTACTCGCGATCAATAAGGTTTTTTACGTTTCGGATGATATAAAATCTTCTTCGTGAAAATCCATCTACTAGGACGGCGGGAACTGGCCTTCCAAAAACACGAAATTTGGCAAAAAATGTTTTTGAAAATATCGCGGATTTATTTGCGTTTTCTATGGATCATTTCCGCTTCAATAAATGACCTCATACGGATTTTGATCTTGTTCGAAAAGAGAACTTTAAAAACTTCAGCCGAAAGAGAGATGTACGCAATTTACCTCAAAAATAGATTGTGCTGGCACAGCCATGGTTCTTAATGGACCACATTGAAATGGTATAGATCGATGTATTTTTTTTAGGGTGCACACCGAAATCGGTTGCGCGTTAATGGCATATGGAGTTTTCGGAAATTATTCGCGTTTTACGATTTTTTGGGTACTTCAATGTAACGTGCGGCACATCTTAGCCGTCAAATGAAATTTCGCAAAATATATATGGATTGGAAGACAAACTTCAGTACTTCCTGGAAACCGCATGCGCATCAGATGATTTTGAGAATTACGCGATTTACACGCAATTTAAAATGTATATTTTATAATATTATTTTATTTTAAGATTTATTCCTATTTATAGAATTCTAAGATTTATCGGAAGGGTCTTGATATAATCCGCAAGGCGTATACTTATACACAGAAAGTGATTATTATATATGTCAATTTTTCGGCGAAATTCGGGTAAAATAGTAGAATAGCCCCAACATTTTTTTCTGAAATTTCTTGTATACAATTAAAAAAATAAATATGATGACATTATTTTTTCGAACCAAAAACAAACAGTTTTCCTCAATATCTTGTTTTGTTGTCGCTGTGATTTACAAACCGCTACACGGACTTGTGTGATTTTGATATCATTTGATTCATCATAGTGTTTAGAATATGTAGATATTTTTAAATTAATTTTTAGGTGTGTGTATGTTATTAATATAATGAAAATATTGATGTAATCTCCTATATTTTGTTATTTATCTCATATTTCGCGAAGATGTGCAACTTTATCGCGATTATTATAATATATTCAAATTCTTATTTTATTGAGGAAGATATATATCAACGTTTTGGTCAATATAATAAACGGCGTAATTTTAAGATTTTTTTCTTATGCCCAAAATTAAAACCTCTATAACTTTTGCGCGCATCAACCAAAAATTTGATCGCGAACGGTTTTGGAGTCAGATCATTTTTCTCTATATGTGTACCAAAAATCATTGATGTGCCACAAAAACAAAAAAACTGATTTTTTGAAAATGGAATATTAAAAAATTGGCAATATTGCCCATATATGTATATATGTATATATATATATATATATTTTGAGGTTCTTGAGCGCGCATTCTAGTGTGGTAATACCAACCAAACCAAAACACTTAGACACGTGTAGTTATCTTAGTAGATCTCCTACATACAGCAATAATTTTGGTATTTATTTAAAGATCACATACTCCTCTTGAATATACTATACATGGATATACAATCAACTTCTCTGGATTATGTCCTTCAGGTGTAAATATACACGCCATAGAAGAATAGAAATTTTGTAATTTTTCACAGAAAGGTATAGGTTTATTTGACCGATTTTCATCTTCATATTGACCGATCTTCATCAAAACAGTCATGCTTATTCCATTGTCAGACTCCTTTCTCTGTGTAAAATTGCATTATGTTCGGGTCATAATTGTAGCCTCCAGATCGACCAGAGAAAATACAAAAATAATCCCATTTCGCCCCTTAAATATTAACCGATCATTACCAAAAACGATAGGCATCTCGAGAACCCGTCCTTCATGCAAAATTTCGTGACGATTGGTCCATAAATGTGGACGGACACACATGTCTAGATCGACTCAGCTAGTCGAGATATGACGCTCGGAATACTAAAAGGAGGGTCTAGGGCCAATATTTCGCAGCATTCTTCATATTTTCTCACCTATTTGGCATTCCGGTTTCACGCATTCTCTACAGAATATGCTCGATATATGTCCATGTTTTGATGTAGCTCCCATAAAAACGTCTCGCCTAATTATACCCTTCACCACACTGTGGTACAGGATATTATGTCTTTGTGCAGATGTTTGTAACAGGCAAAAAGAAACGAGATAGACACATGGTTCTTTTTGAGAATATGCATAGAATCACTTTTTAAGTCGATTTATGCATGTCCGTCCGTCTGTCTGTCCATGTTAAATTGTAAACAAAGTCAGGTCGCATTTTTGATTCTAATTGGATGAAACTTGACACAGATCATTTATTTGGCCCAAGGACGAACCCTATTGAAATTGGGAAAAATCGGTTCAGATTTAGATATAGCTCCCATATATAGTTTCGTCCGATTTAAGGTAAATGGTGCACCAAAGTCCCTCTATATAGCCTTCGATTTGCACGAAATTTGGCATAGCGTACTGAATTGAGTCTAGAAATATGTGTGTTCAATTTCGTGAAAGTCGGTTCAGATTTAGATATAGCTCCCATATATATTTTCGTCCGATTTTAGGTAAATGATATACCAAAGTCCTTATATATGTTTCGATTTGCATGAAATTTGGCATAGCTTACTAAATTAAGTATAAAATGATGTGTGCAAAGTTTCGTGAAAATCGGTTCAGATTTTGATATAGCTCCCATATATATATTCATCCGATTTTAGGTAATTGGTGCACCAAATCTCTGAAAACCATTCGATTTGCACGAAATTTGTCATAGCGCACTGAATAAAGTCTAGAATAACCTGTGCTAAGTTTCGTGAAAATCGGTACAGGTTTAGATATAGCTCCCATATATAGATTCTTCCGATTTAAGGTAAATGGTGTATCAAAGTCCCCATATATGTTTCGATTTGCACGAAATTTGGCACAGCGTTTTTGGTTTTCATTAGTTTTTTTAAGAAAATATATAAGTTTTACATTATTTAAGTCCCGTTTACTAAAAATTGTACAAAGTTTTGAACAAAAATCAAATAAATAATTAATAATAATAATTTAAGAAAAAATATAATAACCACTGAAGAGGACATTCGGAAAAATCTGAAAAATCTGTTCTACCCTGGAAATTGCAAAGGGAATTAAATTGTGTCAATTATTGGTCATATGGGTACAAAAACGATGTTCCGTTTTTCCCAATCCTTAAATTAGAGGTCGTACACCGCTTATAAGTTGTGTGGACCCACGTCTAATGATAAGGGAAATGTAATTTGATAAGTTTTAACACCAACATATGCTTCGTAAGTACTCGTCAAACCTGTTAGTCATTGAACAGCGTGAAAAGCCCTTCCCGACATTGGATATAGCAGCAATAAAAAAAGACTAAAAACCTGTATTATAGGAAAAAACTGCAAAATAAGGTTAAAGACTTTTCAACTAGACCAAAAGTTGAACTGTGGTCGACCCGAAACGTGTGATCGGTTCAGACGAATCCAAATTCTACCGTTTTCAATCCGACGATAAGCATATTGGTGATGAAAACTAATTCAAAGGCCCAATGTGAAGCACGGTTGAGGAATTGTCATGGTATGCGTAGGCTTTAACTTGTGGGTCCTGGACCGATGTTAAAAAAATTGACAATATAATAATGAAAGAAGTCCATTTAGATCATTGAAGAGTCATATCATTCAGTTTAGGTAGCTAAGTACGCCTATTCTGTAGAAGAACTTATTATGTGCAGGACGGTGATCAAAGATATACGTCAAAATTCGTGAGAGAATATCTTCGTGAGCAAAATTTTGAATTAACACAGTGTCAGCACAAATTTTCGACATCAATCCGATCGATAATTTGGGGCCAATCGCAAAGAGAGAGGTGGGACAGTACCAATCAGCCCCTAATAATATAGACGAACTTTGATAGTGGATCTGAAGTGATTGGAAGAATAATTCCAATGAAATTGTACTAAAATTGGTTGAAATATGTCAAATTTCAATTAATAAAAATATTCAAATTCTGCAAATTTGTTCAAAAGTGAGTACATTGGAGTTGATTTACTTTTCTCTGTTTTTTTCTTAGAAATTAAAGAGTTAAATTATTAAACTTTAGGTTGATGTGTTAGGTACCAAATACGTTATAAAATACAACCAAAATTTTGGAATTTGCTTTTATATTTTTATTTTTATGACGTAAAAAGTGTCCAATGTACAAACATGTACTCATTTCTGCTCGTCACTGAATTAAGTCTAGCGCACTGAATTAAGTCTAGAATGGCGTGTGCTAAGTTTCGTGAAAATCGGTTCAGATTTCGATATAGCTCCCATATATATTTTCGTCCGATTTTAAGTAATTGGTGCATCAAAGTCCCTATATATTTTTCGATTTGCGCGAATTTTGGTATAGGGTACTGAATTAAGTCTAGAATGATGTTGCTAAGCTTCGCGAAAAGATCCATAGCTAGGCCGATTGACACAACGTACTGAAATAATATAAATTAGTCTCTGGCAAGTTTCCCTGAAATCGGTTCAGATATAGATATATAACAAACACGTGACGTCTGTTAGGATACATATGTAGCATATACCCAAAGTGGTGAAGGGTATCATATAATCGGCCCAGTCCGACTTTACTACTTTCCTTACTGGTTTTATTTAATTTTTATGTTTTTAACGAAAAATTGTTACAACCGAAGTGAGCGCAATTTGACAGTACCGGTTAAAAAAATATATTTACAGAATGGATAACATTTCAAACGACCTCTGTATGGGTTTTAAGTGGGTAGTATTTCCGCCTAGCACAACTTATCAATATTCGTAAAATTTTAAAAATAACTCAATTATTAAGGTATCTCAAAAATTTCGATATTTTGGAGAATTTGTAATTGAATATTTTCGATTCTCATTGGGTGACAAAATCTAAAAAGGTTCGGCCCACATATCACGGTACTTGGTATTTTAATAATTTCAGACATCTGGCTTTTAAAATGTTTCCTAGCCCAATTACCCCACTAAAATGTTTGAAGTTTAGTATTTCGAAATGATTTCCATTTTATTTAAAAAATCAGTCTGTTCTAAAAATTACAATACATAATAAATAATTCATAACTATAAAAATTGTTAATATATGTTGCTTGTTAAAACGCAGTGTAAAGCAATTAAATTAATAACACAAACTAACCCCCTTTCAAAAATGCCAACCCAGTTGCAGTGGAATAATCAATGCTGCACCCCCTGTTGAGTCAAAACAGAAAAACAAAAATATCCTTAAACCCGCGAAAATACGTAACGATTTTAAGGGTTAAGATGTGGTCAGTTTCTGAAACACAGCAGGACAAACAACAGCAGCAGCCAGCCAAGTGTAGATTCTTACACCTTAGATGGGAGCTTAAACACACACAAACACACTGACACAAAGGTAGTTTCAGATAAAACTAATTAACGTAAATAGAAATACGCAAAAGAGAAATGTTTTACCTAGAACGGTGGCAAGAAAGAGCAAGTTTTTTATTTCTGCATATTTAATTATTTATGTAAATTTTGAAAGACAGACAGTAAAACTGTAACACACTTTTTTGTTTGTTCTTCGAAATAGGGAAAATATAAATGGAAAATTATTTAATTTTATTTTAACGTGACTGACCACTGCAGAAGGAAATGCCAACTCATAAACGAATTTCCGAACGCAATGCAACACAGCAACTGACCATTGGTGGTGTTAATCCTTTTTGTAGCTATTTCCTTTCGGCAAACCAGAAACCCGCTGATGCAAGTGTTCATAATTTTTTTTTGGAATTTTAAAACTGAATATTGATAATGAGGTGATTTTAACTATGGACAATGTTTTAGTAGTGGTCACGCACGCTCCAAATATAAGACGCAGGGTTTAAAATTTTGAAGATATTATGTAAAATATTAACTAATACCAATGTAGTTTGGCTGCTAACCAGGGGCAGATTTACTTAGACAACAATGCGATAATTAGAGGTATTATTTTATTTTTTACAAGGTAATGAGTTGTGAAATAAATGCACGTGTGCTTTAGTTTTTAAGGTATTTATGTGCATACATATGTATGAGCATATGTAAGATCGTATGTGTGTTTGAATTAGTGTGTATGTTCAAGTATCATTCCATTGAGAAGAGGGGTACATTGGGACAATTGAACTCAAATCAACATAAAAAGTTATTTAAACCTCCTGGAAGCAAAAAAAAAGCGAAATAATAGTCAAAATATGCCATTATTCTAACCGTTCTATCCTGAAACTTTCCATCAACCAGTCACTGATACCAGAGATATAAAAAAGTCTAATTCAGCTAGAAAGGAACATCTTAAAGACTAATCTACCTTCTCTCCCCGTTAGCGAAGAGTTAGAAGTCTTCCTACACCCAACTGTGGCAGAAGTATTTCAACTTCGTTAAGTTCGAAGGGCCGAAATTGTTATACCGAGCATTAGGTATATCTAATATCAGGAAAGAAAAGGAAATATCAAACTACAGACACTCAGGTTGAACTAGGACCTTGAACATACCAAATAAAAACCAGTAAGGAAAATAGTAAAGTCGGACTGGGCCGACTATGTGATATCCTTCACCACTTTGGGTACAATAATTCAATACGCTATGCCAAAATTCGTGCAAATCGAATGATTTTCAGAGACTTTGGTGCACCATTACCTAAAATCGGACGAAAATATGTATGGAAGCTATATCTAAATCTGAACCGATTTTCACGACTCTTAGCACACATCATTCTATACGTAATTCAATACGCTATGCCAAAATTCGTGCAAATCGAATGATTTTCAGAGACTTTGGTGCACCATTTACCTAAAATCGGGCGAAACTATATATGGGAACTATATCTAAATCTGAACAGATTTTCAGGAAACTTAGCACACATCATTCAAGACCCAATTCAGTAGGCTATACCCAATTTCATGCAAATCGAAAGATATATAGGAACTTTGGTAGACCATTTACCTTAAATCGCGCGAAACTATATATCGGGAGCTATCTAAATCTGAACCGATTTTCACAAAATTTAGCACACATCGTTCTAGACTTAATTAAGTACGCTATGCCAAATTTCGTGCAAATTGATGGATATATAGGGACTTTGGTACCCCATTTACCTGAAATCGGACGAAAATATATATGGGAGCTATATCTAAATCTGAATCGATTTTCACGAAACTTACCACACATCATTATAGACCTAATTCAGTAGGCTATACCAAATTGCGTGCGAATCGAAAGATATATAGGGACTTTGGTACACCATTTACCTTAAATCGGGTGAAACTATATATGGGAGCTATATCTAAATCTCAACCGATTTTCACGAAACTTAGCATACGTCTTTCTAGACTTAATTCAATACGCTATGCCAAAATTTGTGTAAATCAAATGATTTTCAGGGACTTTGGTGCACCATTTACCTAAAATCGGCCGAAACTATATATGGGAGCTATATCTAAATCTGAACCGATTTTCACGAAACTTGGCACATATCATTGTAGACCTAATTCAGTAGGCTGTACCAAATTTCGAAATTTAGGGACTTTGGTACCTCATTAACCTTAAATCGGATGAAAATATATATGGGACCTATATCTAAATCTTGGCCGATTTTTCCCAATTTCAATAGGGTTCGTCCTTGGCCCAAACAAATAAGCTGTGCCAAATTTCATCCAATTCGGATCATAAATGCGACCTGTACTCTGTTTACAATTTAACATGGACAGACGGACGGACGGACATTCATAAATCGACTCAGAAAGTGATTCTATGCATATTCTCAAAAGGAACCATGGGTCTATCTCGATTATTTTTGCCTGTTACAAACATATGCACAAAGACATAATACCCTGTAACACAGTGTGGTGAAGGGTATAAAAAGTAGGGTTAACGATAATATATGTCATAATTCTGCTGGTCCAGATGAGTTCCAATCATCTATACTAAAGTCTTGTGTAACTATACTTTATCTCTTGGATATTTTCCTCTTCACTGGAGTTCCAGTTATATAATCCCTTTGCACAAAACTGGTAGTCGGTGAACTATTGATATTTATAGAGGGACTAGCAAAATGCCCGCTACTTCGTATGTGGAAAGGGAATATATTTTATCAAATATTTACAGATTCCACATTTAGTTCCATTTAGCACTTTTCAAACACATAAGTACACATTTTCAAAAATACCCCCATACCATCACTAAATTCTGTACCAGTTAGTATCAAAAACCCTTTGGTATTTCTTTCTAACTCTCCGTCAGTGACCCACATTCCAAATTTTAGATTTCCAGCTCTCTCCGTTACCCAAATCCAAATTTACTTCATTTGCTATTCTATATACTATTCGTACACATAAATTCGAGTTTCCAAAGTTATCTCCATAGTTCAATACTTTACTTCAACAGTAATCCAAATCTCAGGATTCAACCAAATCCAAATTGTTCCAAATTTAGTACCATTTAGTACTTTTCATACTCATAAGTAAGTATTTCGAAAACTACATCAATCCTTCACTCTAACAGTAATCTTAAATCCACCAAAGTCCAAATTGTACCGAATTTAGTACTTTTCGTACTCATAAGTACGAATTTCAGTCCTCAGTCCTGCATTCAAATAGTTCCCATATTCCAAACCTATATCAATCCTACACTCTCACAGTAACCTAAGTTGCAACTTGCAGGATTTGAATTCTACCAGTTCACCAAGGTCCCAATTGTACTAAATTTTGTCTTTTTCGTACCCATAAAGTACGAATTTCCAAAACTACATCATTTATGCACTCCAATAATAACCTTAAGTCCACATTTAAAGATTCCAGCTCTACTCGTTCAGCAACATTCAAATTGTACCAAATTTAGTACCATTTATTACTTTTCGTAGATGTAAGTACGAGTTTCTAAGACTTCCTCAATGCACATAGATCCAAATTATACCATAATTAGTACCATTTAGTACTTTTCGCACTTATGAGTTTGAATTTCCAAAAATGTCTCAATCCTGTACATTAACAGTAATTTTATTTTCAAATATAAGTTTTCCATCTCTATCCTTCAACTAAAATTGTACTAAAGTTAGTACCATTTAGTACACGAAATTACATATTTTCAAAACTACATCTATGTCTCAATCCGGCACTTCAACTTTAATTTTAATTCCAAATTTTAGGATTCCCGCTCAAACAAAACGAATTGTACCATATTTAGTACCATTTAGTGCTTCTCGTATCCATAAGTACGAAATTCCAATACTACCTTAATCCTGTAATTTTCATTCCAAATTTAGGTTGTTTTTCTATTCGATCACTCTAATATAAATTGTACCAAATTTAGTATCATTTAGTACACATAATTTTTAAAAAGTCAATCCTGCACTCCAACTGTAATAATCATTCAAAATTTCAGGATCTCAAACCTATCCCTTCACACAAAAACAATTTGTAAACTAGTTGGTACCATGTAGTATTTTTTGTTTCTATAATTAACAATTTCCTAAAATATCTAAATCACACACTCCAACTGTAAGTTAAATTCCGAAATTCTGGAGTCCAGCTCTATCCGTTCACACATAATCAAGTTGTACCAATTATAGTACCACTTAGTACACATAAGTACTATGATTCCATATCTCACTTCTATATTCCAACAGCAACCATTATTCCAAATTTTAGGATTCCAGCTCTCTCCTTCACCCAAATTGTACCAAACCTAGTGCGGTTTAGTACTTTTCGTACACATAAATACGAATTTCCAAAGATGTCTCTATAGCTCAAACTTCAACAGTAACCTTAATTCCAAATTTAAAGTTTTGAGCTCTATCCTTTCAAGCAAAATCCAAATTGTACTAAATTTAGTACTTTTCGTAGCAATAAGTACGAAATTCGTAAACTATCTCAATCCTACACTCCAAAAGTCATTTTAATTACCAATTTGAAGACTCCAGCTCTATCTGTTTACGTAAATCCAACTTGCAACAAATTTAGTACCACTTAGTATTTTTCGTACACATAAGTAAGATTTTTAAAGCTGCCTCAATACTGTACTCCATTAGTACTCCTAGTTCATATTTTCAGGATTCCATCTCTTTTCACTCAACTAAATGCAAATAGTACTAAATTTATTACCATTTTGTACTTTTTATGCACATATATACGAATTTTTTAAACTATTTCCATACATCAACACCACTTCCAAACCGGTATTCCATAAAAAATTTCAAGATTTTAGCTATATAAGTTCTATATATACAATTAGAACTAAATTTAGTAAAGTTTAGTACTTTTTGTACACTTATAAGTCGAACCCTTTTGTACATCTTTCTAACTTTCCATCAGTGAACCACATTACAAATTTCAGAATTCTAGCTCTTCCCGTTCGCCTAATAGAAAGGGTGCCATATTTGGTACATTTTAGTACTTTTCTTACCCTTCTAGTTCGAATAAGCCTGATATTATGGGTTTCCCGACAATCCTCCTTAATTGGATTTCCTCTTATTTACAAGATCGTGCTCAAAAAGTAGATTTCAATTCATTTCTCTCAGATGACATCAGTGTTTCATCTGGTGTTGCACAGGGAAGCCATTTGAGACCAATTACTCTTTGTCCTTTATTTAAATGATCTTCCATCTGTAATCCGGTTTTCTAATATTTTAATGTTTGCAGATGATGTAAAACTTTTTTGTAGTCTAAATACCCTCAAATCTTCATTAAACTTGCAGAATGGCCTACACTCATTCGTAAATTGGTGTAGTGTCAATAGTAGATCGCTAATCCTTAAGCGTAAAAAGTTAACTTTTTCTAGGACCAGCCCCATACCTATTGATTACTTTATAGGTTCTCATAAACTTGACTCTATAGACTCGTTTACAGATATTGTGTCATGTGTTAATAAAGCTAAATCGTTGCTAGGTTTTATAAAGCGATGGTCTAAGGAATTTGATGATCCGTATATAATTAAACGTCTATTTATTAGCCTTGTTCGGCCAACGTTGGAATACGGCTGTGTACTATAGATTCCATATTAACTTCTGTTAATAGAATTAGTATTTGAAGAGGGTAGCCGGAGAAATTGTGTCATCTCTATAGGCATAAGTCTGTGGCCAGTAGTCTTGTTGGATCGCACGGACAATTGAATAAATGGTGTGTGTCGTGAGGGCTTTGCTGGCCGGAGGGACACCTATTTAGGATTCCGGGGATAATGCGCTCTCGATACGAATTGAGAACAATGCTATACCCGGATCTTAGTTGTGCCTGAGTCGAACGGGTTTGTCTAGGAGGATGTTGGAATAGGACTTTGTTGCATCTGAATTGTCTAGTCAACAACACATTATATTGCTTGACTGGTTTCCACATGAAGGATATCGAATCTCGTCATCTGGACACACCTGGTTAGAATTCAGAATGTATTATTTTGTGTAGATTGCAAGGATTTCCATTGTGTATCGCTAAGAAAAGAAGTCAAGACTGGGACGGCATAATTAAGAATGGAACGACCAATGGCCTTGTATGTCGATACCAACGTTTCATTATTCTTGCTGCAGGAGGTGTCAGCCAAATCTTTCAGAACTTTATTCCTAGCCTTCGCCTTCTGGTCGACATACTTGGAATGCGAGGAGAAATGAAGCAGGTCCCAAGAATTTTCGGATTATGGACGGTGGGGATACGCCTACATTTTATGGAAATGTCATGTTCTACATTTACTTCTCGCGACCAGTAAATAAAAGGTGACACAGTAGGCTTTGCAGTGGAGGAGTGGAAAGTTTCGCAAGTTTGCATTTGAACGCATTTCGGATCCATTTTATTCAATATGTATCCATTCCTCCACCAGATGTTCTTGGACGCGAGAAGTCAATTTAGAGCTAGACATTTCCATCGAAGGTAGGCACATCGCCACCGTCCATAATCCGAAAATCCTTGGGTGGTTTTCGATATCCTACTTCAACTTCAATCGTCATCAGAAAAATAGAAAAATTTAAATAGTCGTGACAATGATAATCGCGCAAGAACTTTCAAAGCTGAATTTAGTTGTGACCTGATATACACACGTGCGGAATTTGCATGATCCCTTTCTGGGACTTTTGAAAAATCTAAACTCCAATCAAATCTTGTGAAACATTCTGCAAATGTTATTCCCTCCATATGCTTGTATTCACTTATGAAAAAAGGAAAAGTTTCGTCATCAGAGATGACTGGACCTGTGGAGGCCACATCTCAGCTATGGATTTCATTTTCTCGGTGTGATACTCATCTTATCCCACTTCTGACACCAATGTTGTGTATCTGGTCACTGTAGAGAAACCCTGCGTTTTCGTGGAGTCCGAACAGCGTACATTCATGAATTATAATAAAGCCAAGTGACAAGGTTTTACAAAATTCATTGGGAACTCCTTAAGTCATATGCCGCCACCTATATTTACCAGAAAGAGTGAACAGATATTCCGTGAAATTATTCTAAAAGCGGTAAAACGCTTCATTCCCAATCCATCCAGGATCTCCAGATTGGCACAGCAAAGCGAAATATATATTTTAGTCCTTGAGCATAGGCGCTCTAAATGGTTATAACACCTTCAGCACTATAGTATATATGTAATCTATAATTAAGAGTCCATCTGGCCACAAAAGAATTAAAAATATCCCTGATATTTCCTTCAATAACATCCAAC
Organism: Musca vetustissima; assembly: GCF_032173495.1. NCBI lineage: Eukaryota > Metazoa > Arthropoda > Insecta > Diptera > Muscidae > Musca > Musca vetustissima. The sequence goes on along the minus strand of NW_026882200.1, from coordinate 4,224 downwards.
ATTCTGACGGCAAAAAAATGTGCATTGCAGTTCTACCGTCAATTCATTGAGCATCCGTCTTAAAGAGACACTATCATCCACATCCAGCGAGGAAGAGACAATTATCTCCAAATCCAAGCCATCCAAAGCCCTTGGTCTAGACGACTTTTACATGTTCATGTTATGATAATCGAGATCGATATATCGATAAGAATAAGACTTAATTAGTTATACGTAATCGTAATACATATCACTTATGAGTTCCAACATAATGCACGAAAAATTAAGATTCGAAAATCCCAAAAGTTTTACAAATCGCAATGAAATATTAAGGACTTTTCCCGCATGATTCTAAAAATTCGAGTTATAAATGAAATAAAAAATCCACAAGTAATGTTCGAGATTTTATGTGCTCTCTAGGGAGAAATTTATATACTTCCTTCATAAATATATTCACTGCAATGTCCCTGTACTACACATAGAACCACCCGCCGCTTTACAAACATGAATATCAAATATGACGATGGTCACATTAAATTGAAACGGACATTGCTGAGAACACAAATTTCCGCAGAGCTATAAACTGTGCAGAACTTTTCACTTATCTTTCGATTGACACCGGAAGGATAGACCATACTCCACATGTGGGGCAGGGAGATATGAACTTTTATTGCGTTGCAATTCAATAAGGAAATCCCACAAAACTCCCAAGTCAACTCACAAGCAATATAAAAATACATTCTCTCTTAACAAGAAAATTTCCAAATAGAATATTATTTTTATTGGATACCAGCCATGTCACTTTTTTTGCAAATTTCCAAAAAAAAAATCCATTAAGGGTAATTTTTAATGGTTTTCAAAAAAAAACAAACACACAAAATTATGAAATATTCTCAAGAAAAGCCAAAACAACCCACCAGCCAGTCAGTCACTTATTCTTTCTCCAAGGAAGGCACTCAGTCAGTCAGTTAGTAATAATAAACAATAGCACGTGAGAGTTAAAATTGAAATGACTTCCCACGCCGACGTTCAATGCAATCAACAGTACAACAACAACACGAAGAACACCAACATTATCAATGGGAATAAACTAGACCAATCTGAAACCAACTAAACCAACCACCATATTGCCATTACCACCCTTAAACCGTTTGCCATCAACTGCCTTGGCAATGGGAATATAACCGACGAACAGGATAAAGGCAAACTATTAATGCTTAACCTTAGCCAAGAAGAACAACAAAACATTCCCATCAAATCCTAACTACACTCAACCCTCAGAGACCTCCGGGAAAATTATTCAATTTCCAATTGGACATTATAAAGCAAACAAAAGTTTCTTCAAAATGCCAGTTGATTGTATTTAATTCATTCATATTTTTGTCACAGTGGATACAACACCTCTCGGGTCTGGGATCTCTATAAAGAAAATCATTTGGTGTTCTACAGAATTGTAAGAAGACCTGTTGGTATACTTTGTGACCAATCCCAAGGCAACTGTTTGTACATACCGGCTCTCCCACCTCGGCACACGGAGCTCTACCACAATCTCCCAACAGACACCTCGTTCCCAGGATAATCGGATCTACTCTCCTGAACGACCACAGTTCGAATCAATCAGGAATTGTCAACCCAGCGAAGACCATGTCGGCAGTTTTGCTCCTAATTTTTCTAATTCGTGCGGCGTTGAATAAAACCCAGGTCCTGATGTCTAGTTGTGTCATCTACACATCGCTGCCAATTCCACCTCAGTACAATGCAATGTTTGCCACAATTGATTTCACCCCACACCGCGACTAATTCGTGTTGAGGGTCTGAAAGGAGCATTTTGAAAAGCTTCTGGTATCAAATAGTGGCGGTGAAGAAGATACCCAGAACCAATAAGATATGACAGTATAGAGTTTATACCACCTAGCCAAGATGAGGTCAGAATAGCAATCACTCGGTTGAAGATTAATAAAGCAGCAGGTGCCGATGGGCTATTAACCGAACTATTCAAGACTGGTGGTGAGATGCTGGTAAGGAGCATGCATCAGCTGATTAGTACAATTTGGCTAGAGGAATGCATGCCCAACGATTGGAACCTCAGCATCCTGTGTCCCGTGCACAAATAAGAAGATAAGACGATATGTGTCAACTATAGAAGTACTATCCAGGGTACTGTGTGAACGACTGAAGCCAATGGTCAATGATATTATTGGATCGTATCAATGCGGCTTCAGACCTGGCAAATCCACCATAGACCAGATTTTTACTCTGAACACATCGACACATTCCATCTATTCGTCGACTATAAATCCGCATTTGATAGCCTTATCCGTTCGAGGTGTTTAAAGCCATGTCTGCGTTCGGCATTCCTGTAAAATTAATACAGCTATGCAGGATAACTTCAACTGACACACGATCAGCAGTTAAAGTCGGAAATGAACTCTCGGAACCCTTCAGTACAGAAAGAGGATTCAGATAAGGTGACAGTTTGCCGTGTGATCTTTTGGGTGTTACCTTGCCGGAAAGGGTCATACGAGATGCAAAGGTGAACAGTAATGGCACTCTGTACACCAAACAACACATGTTACTCGCCTACGCGATGACATCAATATAATAGGTTGAACATTGCTAACGGTAACAGACACCTTTGAACTAATAGAGAAAGAGTGTGCCAAAGTGGGTCTGGCAGTAAATGGCGATAAGACCAAGCTGATGGTATCAATGTGCAAGACGTCCAGTTGACTCGGACCAACTGTGGAACTTGAGAACTACAGCTTCGAGGTAGTCAAAGATTTTATATACCTTGATACCGCATAAATAAAACTAATGACATCAGTTTTGAAATTCGGAGAAGGATAGTGTTGGCCAACTGATGCTAATATGGTCTATGTAAGCAATTTATAAATAAGGCCACTTCTCGTCAGACCAAACGCACACTCTACAAGACGCTGATACTACCTGCCGCTGTTTTTGTATGGATCTGAAGCATGAGTACTTATGCGAGCAGATGAGGCAGCTTTTGGAGTGTTTGAGAGAAAAATTCTGCGTTGACGATGAATATCGCCGTCGAATGAACCATGAGTTGTACCATATATTCTGCAGCAACTATTTTGGCTAGGCCATGTTGTGATAATAGATGAGGATGTCCCAGCAGAAAAGGCTTATAAAAGCAAGCGAAGTGATGGGCCATGCAGAAGGGGAAGGCCACGAACGCGCAAGTGGAAGAGAACATTTCGAAACATGGTCTTTCAAATTGGAGAGCTGCGCGAAAGACCGACGCGCCTGGAAATCTTTGTTAAGCTCGGCTTATGGAACAAATATTCTGTTTCGAGTCAGCTAAGTAAGACCTCGAAGGTCTTTTATAGGAGGTATTCTATAGGAATATCCCTAGATCACTTATAGGAAGACCATATAGTTACCTATAGGACCAGATAATCCGTAAGAAGTATAGGAAGAACTCACAGGTCTCCTACAGTAGTAAGAACTCTCAGATCAACCCTGACATCAACTATAGGAAGGCCTTACGAATCTTCTACAGAATGACCCCTGGTATTTTGGTATTTTTTTAATTTTTGTCGATATCATAAAGGAAAAATTGTTATCGTAGTTTTCATCGAAGGCCTCACATGTCTTCTATAGCAAAACCTCTCAGTTCATCTACATGAAGCCCGCTAAGGGGTTTAATTTATGATATTTCATAGGAAGACATTTCAGTTCTCCTGTACGTTTTTTAAAACGACGTTTATGGAAATACTTCACAGGTTTTCTACCCCCTCTATTGGAAGACCTCTTAGGTATCTAATAAGTATTTTATAAGGAAATCCTGTCAAGTTTCTATAGGCAGGATTTTTAAATTTTCTAAAGGAATACCTCTCAAGTTTTTTAATAAAACTACTTATGGCTTCTACAGGAAGAACTCAAAGGCATTCTTTAGTAAGAAATACTTGTCAATTATTCGTTAAAAATACCTTTCAGTTTTCTATAAAATACCTCTCGGCTCTTCTGTGGGAAAATCTCCCCAAACCGATCATTCTATGACATGTCAGTACTTTTTTAATAACACCTCTCAACCCTTAAATTATATACACATTTTAACCACTGTCCCAAACACAATCTACTACCACGATTGTTCCCATGCGAAATACCATTTAGAAGAGGATTGTGTACAACAACAAATATGTACTGGTGCTATCAACAGGCAAAAAATAACAACAATGCTACTCATATTACACACAAACATATTTTTTGTGTTTGATG